>NC_084553.2:17983450-18160950 GCF_033978685.3 Nerophis lumbriciformis | reverse complement strand
AGATGGGACTTAAATGCTTCTACTGAGGTAGCATCTCTAATTGTTACCGGGAGGGAATTCCATAGTACTGGAGCCCGAATAGAAAACGCTCTATAGCCCGCAGACTTTTTTTGGGCTCTGGGAATCACTAATAAGCCGGAGTTCTTTGAATGCAGATTTCTTGCCGGGACATATGGCAGAATACAATCGGCAAGATAGGATGGAGCTAGACCGTGTAGTATTTTATACGTAAGTAGTAAAACCTTAAAGTCGCATCTTAAGTGCACAGGAAGCCAGTGCAGGTGAGCCAGTATAGGCGTAATATGATCAAACTTTCTTGTTCTTGTCAAAAGTCTAGCAGCCGCATTTTGTACCAATTGTAATCTTTTAATGCTAGACATAGGGAGACCCGAAAATAATACGTTACAGTAGTCGAGACGAGACGTAACGAACGCATGAATAATGATCTCAGCGTCGCTAGTGGATAAAATAGAACGAATTTTAGCGATATTACGGAGATGAAAGAAGGCCGTTTTAGTAACACTCTTAATGTGTGATTCAAATGAGAGAGTTGGGTCGAAGATAATACCCAGATTCTTTACTGATTCGCCTTGTGTAATTGTTTGGTTGTCAAATGTTAAGGTGGTATTAATAAATAAATGTCGGTGTTTAGCTGGACCGATAATCAGCATTTCCGTTTTCTTGGCGTTGAGTTGCAAGAAGTTAGCGGACATCCATTGTTTAATTTCATTAAGACACGCCTCCAGTTGACTACAATCCGGCGTGTTGGTCAGCTTTAGGGGCATGTAGAGTTGGGTGTCATCAGCATAACAATGAAAACTAACACCGTATTTGCGTATGATGTCGCCTAGCGGCAGCATGTAAATACTAAAGAGTGCAGGGCCAAGAACCGAACCCTGAGGAACTCCGCACGTTACCTTAACATAGTCTGAGGTCACATTATTATGGGAGACGCACTGCATCCTGTCAGTAAGATAAGAGTTAAACCACGACAAAGCTAAGTCTGACATACCAATACGTGTTTTGATACGCTCTAATAAAATATTATGATTGACGGTATCGAAAGCAGCGCTAAGATCAAGAAGCAGCAACATAGATGACGCATCAGAATCCATCGTTAGCAGTAGATCATTAGTCATTTTTGCGAGGGCTGTCTCCGTAGAGTGATTTGCCCTGAAACCGGATTGAAAAGGTTCACAGAGATTGTTAGACACTAAGTGTTCATTTAACTGCTGTGCGACAATTGTTTCGAGGATTTTCGAAATAAAGGGAAGTTGGGACACCGGTCGGTAGTTTACCATGAGGTCAGGATCGAGGTTAGGTCTTTTGAGCAGAAGATGAATAACCGCTTTCTTGAATGCTAGGGGAACAGTGCCAGAGGAAAGTGATAAGTTTATAATATTTAGCACTGATGGACCTAATAATACAAAAAGCTCCTTGATAAGTTTCCCAGGAAGTGGGTCAAGTAAACATGTTGTTTGTTTTATCCCACTTACACGCCGTAATAGTTCCTCTAATGTTATTTCATCAAAAAGAGAGAGACTATTTTGTATTGCAGTATCCGTCGTAGATACAGTTGTATCTGTGTTAATAGAACCCAGTTGTAGCTGGGATGCGTTGTCTTTAATCTGTGTTGTCTTTAAAACTGTGTCCAATATTTTCACAAAGATAAAATAAGTCATATTTTTGGTTCATTTAATAGTTAAAACTAATTTACATTATTGCAATCAGTTGATAAAACATTGTCCTTTACAATTATAAAAGCTTTTTACAAAAATCTACTACTCTGCTTGCATGTCAGCAGACTGGGGTCGATCCTGCTGAAATCCTATGTATTGAATGAATAGAGAATCCTTTTGAATCGGGAAAAAATCGTTTTTGAATCGAGAATCGTTTTGAATTGAAAAAAAATTGATTTTGAATGGAATCGTGACCCCAAGAATTTATATTGAATCGAATCGTGGGACACCCAAAGATTCACAGCCCTAATATACACACATGTACATGTCTGTGTGTGTGTGTGTGTGTGTGTGTGTGTGTGTGTGTGTGTGTGTGTGTGTGTGTGTGTGTGTGTGTGTGTGTGTGTGTGTGTGTGTGTGTGTGTGTGTGTGTGTGTGTGTGTGTATATATATCAGTGACGTGCGGTGAGGTTCATGACTGGTGAGGCACTGACTTCATCACAGTCAGATTTACAAACATTTGAACCCTAAAGAGTATCTTATTCACCCTTTGATTGGCAGCAGTTAACGGGTTATGTTTAAAAGCTCATACCAGCATTCTTCCCTGCTTGGCACTCAGTATCAAGGGTTGGAATTGGGGGTTAAATCACCAAAAATGATTCCCGGGCGCGGCGCCGCTGCTGCCCACTGGTCCCCTCACATCCCAGGGGGTGAGCAAGGGGATGGGTCAAATGCAGAGGACAAATTTCACCACACCTAGTGTGTGTGACAATCATTGGTACTTTAACTTAACTTTAACTTTACACATACAAACTGTAGCACACAAAAAAGCACATTTAATAATAAAAAAAAGCGTTATTATGGTCTTACCTTTACTTATAAATGAAGTCCATGCGCCGCTCCTTTTGAACAAAAGCATCGATAACTTGTTTATAGAAGTCTTTCTTATCTTTCTTCAGTTTTAAAAGTCTCTCTGTCTCGATGGAGATCTTCCTTTAAGTATTACCTCCTGCTTCGATTGAAAGTCCAGTTTAGAAAACTGTTTTATTTTAGATATGTAATCCTCCATGTTAATAGTCCAGGCAAGAGGAAAAAATAAATGATCGCTGCTAACTGTTGCTGCTTGTTGTCACTTCTTCTGCAGCCGAGTAGTCGCAACAATGATCTCTGGGATCACTACCGCCCTCTACCACCAGGAGGCGGGATTACTGCGAGCCTCACACAGTGCGTCTTCGCAGCAGTTTAATGATTGCTCAGCACAAGAAATACGTTACACACATACAGTTGTTGACAAAATACATTGTACATTATATACCTCAGCTAACTAAACTATGGAAATGTATAATATAATCTAGTATAGTATAATCTCACTGCACAGCAGGCCAGCAGTTAGCCGAGTCATTGCGCAATCCATGGTGAGGCTCAACTCAGTGACGTGCCTCAACTGGCTGCTGATCACCGCAAGTCTCTCCACAATATTTGAACGGCAAACGTGAAAATTCAGCGATTTTGAATAAAAATAATATAAAATTGGTGAAGTTAAATGGAAAATAACTTTATAGTATAATCACTGGATACAAATAACAATTTAATTTTTTTTTTCTTTTTACTTTTTTTTTCTTTCCATGATGGCACGTGAGGCCCCGCCTCCCCTGACTGCATGTCACTGAGAGAGAGAGAGAGATATATATATATATATATATATATACACACACTAGGGCTGCAACAACCGATCAATTAAATAGATTAAAATCGATTATAAAAATAGTTGCCGATTAATTTAGTCATCGATTCGTTGGATCTATGCTATGCGCATGCGCAGAGGCTACGTGTTTTTTTTTTTAACCTTTATTTATAAACTGCAACATTTACAAACAGCTGAGAAACAATAATCAAAATAATAGGGGTGTAACAGTACGTGTATTTGTATCGAACCGTTTCGGTTCGGGGGTTTCGTTTCGGTGCGGAAGTGTACCGAACGAGTTTCCACACGGACATATTAAGTAGCATACTGCACGTTGTGTAAACAATGCTCAAAATGCCGGACATTTGAGGCATTTAAGAAACTCCGCCCTGACAGCCCCGCAAAAGAGGACATGTCCGGTGAAAAGAATACGTATGGTCAGTTTGAAAGTGGAATTATTTCCCATTGTTGTTTTATGTAGAGCTTCAGTCATGCAACAGTCCGGGGTCTCCGCTGTCGTATTTTACGCTTCATAATGCGCCACACATTTTCGATGGGAGACAGGTCTGGACTGCAGGCGGAGCAGGAAAGTACCCGCGCTCTTTTTTTACGAAGCCACGCTGTTGTAACACATGCTGAATGTGGCTTGGCATTGTCTTGCTGAAATAAGCAGGGGCGTCCATGAAAAAGACGGCGCTTAGATGGCAGCATATGTTGTTCCAAAACCTGTATGTACCTTTCTGCATTAATGGTGCCTTCACAGATGTGTAAGTTACCCATGCCTTGGGCACTAATGCACCCCCATACCATCACAGATGTTGGCTTTTGAACTTTGCGTCGATAACAGTCTGGATGGTTCGCTTCCCCTTTGGTCCGGATGACACAATGTCGAATATTTCCAAAAACAATTTGAAATGTGGACTCGTCAGACCACAGAACACTTTTCCACTTTGCATGAGTCCATCTTAGATGATCTCGGGCTCAGAGAAGCCGGCGGCGTTTCTCGATGTTGTTGATAAATGGCTTTCGCTTTGCATAGTAGAGCTTTAACTTGCACTTACAGATGTAGCGACGAACTGTATTTAGTGACAGTGATTTTCTGAAGTGTTCCTGAGCCCATGTGGTGATATCCTTTAGAGATTGATGTTGGTTTTTGATACAGTGCCGTCTGAGGGATCGAAGGTGACGGTCATTCAATGTTGGTTTCGGACCTTGCCGCTTACGTGGAGTGATTTCTCCAGTTTTTTCTGAATCTTTTGATGATATTATAGACCGTAGAAGTTGAAATACCTAAATTTCTTGCAATTGCACTTTGAGAAACGTTGTTCTTAAACTGTTTGACTATTTGCTCACGCAGTTGTGGACAAAGGGGTGTACCTTGCCCCATCCTTTCTTGTGAAAGACTGAGCATTTTTTGGGAAGCTGTTTTTATACCCAATCATGGCACCCACCTGTTCCCAATTAGCCTGCACACCTATGGGATGTTCCAAATAAGTGTTTGATGAGCATTCCTCAACTTTATCAGTATTTATTGCCACCTTTCCCAACTTCTTTGTCACGTGTTGCTGGCATCAAATTGTAAAGTTAATGATTATTTGCAAAAAAAAAAAAAAGTTTATCAGTTTGAACATCAAATATGTTGTCTTTGTAGCATATTCAACTGAATATGGGTTGAAAATGATTTGCAAATCATTGTATTTTGTTTATATTTACATCTAACACAATTTCCCAACTCATATGGAAACGGGGTTTGTATATATATATATATATATATATATATATATATATATATATATGTATAAAGTATGTGTGTGTGTATTTATGTGTGTATATGCCTTCAATGTGTTCTTTCTGCTTACAGGCATTGAACTCGCCAAAGCAAGTGGAGCCAAATACAGACTGGGGCCTGAACTGGAAATCTGGTATGATTTTTATAATGTTTTATTTTTTCAAAGTACACAATTTCAATATTTCCTCTGAGGCGTGCGCTTGGGCAATTGCACACTGCTCACGTGTCCTCCAGAAAATCTATGCAGCGCACAAAATCCAAATACAAAATCTAATCTAATCTCGACACAACAATTTATGCTGTACCATTTTTCATACAATTCTGTAAGTGACAGGTGACAACAAGTGGTCATAACAGATATAACAATGATGACACCTGACAAGATGTTTTAGGGAGGAAAAGGAGGTGATCTGCATCAACAATAATTTTATTGAGAAAGCTGTCGCCTGTAACCACTCCCAAACAACATTTGCAACAAAAGTACTATCTGGCAAAAATGGTCACTTTCTGTCGTAATCACACCAAGACAAACAAACTATATGTCGTGTTGACAGCAGCCACTCTCTTTCATTTGTGCCAAAAGACTTGGCTCAGCCAGTGATGCGTTCATGGCCACAAAAATAGTCGGGACAGCTTCAACACCACACATTAACTGTAACTACCAGGATGACAAACTAATGCAGCCAATCAATGTCATTAATAGCGTGTTATGTGTAGGTGTTGCTGTTTTGCAGGTTATCTTATAGCAGCAAAAGCAATTAAAAGAGTTAAATGCTACATGCTAACTCTTATTTTGGCAAACCGAGCAGGCACTACATGTTTACCCAAGCTCCACAATCACACTAGGCGGGAACTCGGTGCGTATTTTGTGTTGCTGACTCATTTAATATCTGAAAGGAGGCAGTAAACTCACGCTGCATCCGTGCGTCCCAGGGGGTCACGGTGAGATCCGGTGTCCCTGCATCCTCCATCTCGTAACATCCGTATGCGGGACCCTCAGTCTGAGGCCTTCAGGTCCTCAACTTGCCTCATTACTATGGCTCAGTGTCGTGACGATTCAAGTTTGATTGTTGAATCAGACTCCTCTGAATCAAATCATCGAATAGTCAATTATTGTAACACACCTCTATTTGTGTCTATATTGTGTATTTGAGCCTGTATGAAAATGTTTTCTGTGTGTGGATTTAAAAATAATTGAAATTGCCGGTATTTCAAACTAGTGCACAAATATCGTTGAAGATGTACGTTAATGTATCATCAGTCATCCTGGAAAAATAATGGTTCCAATAAATCAATAAACTTAATGATCAACATTCATACTTACTTTGAGTCTGACCACACCTGTATTTCCCCTTTTCAGAATGACAGTATGTATTTTTCAAGTGAAATGCCATGGCAGTGTTTCCCTTATATTATATCACCATCATCATTATATCATATTAGGGAGCGTTTGTTGTCACATATACGCTGATAATTGTTCTTTTCAATAGCGGCTATGGTTGTGCAGACCACTTCTATGAATCGGACACATTGCTCCACTGTTTCGAAGTTCTGAAGAAGCTTCTGGAATCTCCCATCACCAAGGACATCATCTGTGATGTTGGGATGTAAGTATTACATTCAAAATAAAACAATACTAAGTAGGAGGATTTTAGTAAATTCATATGCACAATTGCGGTCAGAAGCCTACAAATCATGAAAGGTTAGTGTCCGGCATAATCTGTAAAATAATAATAATAATTAATTAGATTTATACAGAATTTTTCTATCAACTAGATACTAAAAGTGGTCACATTCACACTTCGGTGGTGGCAAGCTACATGTGTAGCCACAGCTGCCCTGGGGTAGACTGACGGAAGTGTGGCTGCCAATTTGCGCCTGCAGCCCCTTCGACCACCCCCTATCTTTCATTCACCAGCGTCAGCGGCAATCTATGCCCAAAGCAATACCATACCTGCCAACTACTCCGGTTTTCCCGTAATTAGTACGGTTTTCATCAACCTATTCCGGGTTACGGTTGCAGTGATAAAAAATACGTTTTTTCATTCATTTAAAAAAATATATTTTTTTGAAGTTTTATTCACGAAATCGCGTAACAACAATGACAATCGACACTGCTTCCCGTAACTTCCTATCGAGCCATTCCGAATGCCATGCGCGAGGCTATTTATAGCACCGCTGCCAAGCACGAGGCACCATGCAGTTGCCATTGTTTCCAAACGAGCGAACGATCGTGGAATCAGCCGGAGAAAAATCGCAAACGAGTCTTAAACCGAAAAGAAAACTGCAGTCATTCCGTGAAGAATATTCAAAAGCCTATCCGGGAATAATTATCCGTTCCAAAAAGGGTGAAAACTACGCGAATTGCACTTTGTGTTCGATATTTCGATGACGACATTGAAAAAGTATTGTCAGTACTTCTGTCTTTGAGGGAATGCAATACGGCTTCCACAGGCGAAAACATTTACAAAATACTCGCGGAAGAAATAGACTCAAACGAAATTCCTTGGCAGAATTTGGTTTGCTTTGCTGCCGATAATGGGATCTAAAAAGGGTGTTGCAGCTTTCATTACGGAAATGTCTCCTTCGGTTTGCATCGCCGGTAAGTACAGTTCGTAGCATAAAAAAACTCACAGAACATAAAATTTTAAGTAAATCTTTTATTACATAAACAATAAATCAAATCAAAAATAATTTCTGTGTACAGTATATATTTTTATTTGTGATAACGATAACATGTTCAAAACAAGTAACATATAACTATCATACTATTCTATTACTTCTTAATTCTATGATGCTATTGAATTACATTTTAATGAAGTAAACTTATCATAAAGTTACCATATCATTTTTGCAGTATGATCAATCTGATAGAATACATTTGGATTTTAGCCACAAAAAGGTAATGACACCAATGTTATCTATTGGAATTGTTTAGTACTGTTATACTGTTAAAAGTGTTTATACTATTTATGCTTTCAAGTCCAAGTTGAAGAAATCTTGTTAAATGTTGACAGCATAACTACCAAAATACAGAAGTATGTCCTTAATATTTTTGCAGTGCTATTTCTGTTGAAAAGTTAAAATGATTACAATAGAGGTGTGATGTGCCACTTTTCAAGTGTCTGATGGCTTAAATTAATTTTCATTAATTTTTCATATTTTGAATTCTTTTGAAAGGCTTACAAAAAAACTACATTTGAATTGTAATTCCATGCTATTGACAGGACTATTAATTTTAATGAAGTTAGCTTACCATGTTTACAGTATGATAATTGTGATAGAAATGTGAATTTTAGGCACAGAATATTTTTTACAATTGAACAAGGCAGTAGATTATACAAGCTTGGACAGAAAGTTAATAATGACACCATTTTTTTTTTTAATGGAATTGTTTAGTACTGTTTTACCATTTGTTTACTGTAAAAAGCGTTTATACTGTTTATACTTTCAATTAACAAATTGAAGTCTTGTGAAAGGTTGACAGGATAACTGGCATTAACTGTCAAAATAATTTCAAACTATTGAAGTTAGCTTACAGAATAAACATGTCAATCAACCCATATGATTTTTGCTGTAATATTTTTGTTTTGAAAAGTCACTGTGACTGATAGAAAAGTGATGGTTTTAGCAACATTTTAACCTGTCTGAATGCTAATAATCATTTTGCGTCGGGGGGCGAAGGAACCCCCCACCAGGACTTTGTCCTGGACCTACCGGGGCCTGCGGCCCCTGGACCCTGGCTACTAGGTTTTTCTGATTTCAAAAGTTGGCAGGTATGCAATACACACGTCTGACAGGGTAATAGTGGAGCAAAATCTTTGACATTTGCACCAAGCACAGTACACGTTTCTATGTCGGCAACCAATCACACGTCACTGTCATGCTATTTCTACAAAGACAGAAATACCAACAGGGAAAATGGTACTGAGGCATAGCTCTTACTACTAGCATACACATCGTTTATTTCTGGTCTTGTAACTTTTCTTTTCATTAATTCTAACAAATCAGTCCAAAATAGGATGTTTTTTGCAGAATAGATATTTATCAAAATCGTTCATTACAATTTGAACAAAATGTAAATCAACTCTGTAGTATAAGACCTAAATTTGCATAACAAATTGCAATTGTGGGGATGAAAATTGTAATTCCATTATTATTTTTTTCGACTATTCAGCCCTGGTTTGAACCCTCGTATCTCAATTTGAGGCATGGCAAAAATATACAGTATATTAAAAAAAAAAAGTAAAGAAAGGTTTTGACTATACTCTTTAAATATATGTAAATACTGTACAATCATTTCCGGACGATAAGCCCCTACTTTTTTCTGACGCTTTGAACCCTGTGCTTTGTACAATACTGTGGCTAATTTATGGGTGTTCCTGTGTTCACAAGCTTTACATGCCGCCAATAAATGTAGTCTTGTCACATCAGACCAATGAAATTGCCGAATGGGTTACAGTGAACGAATTAAATTGTTCACATTAATTCAAACGCACTTACACAATCAAAGCCTAGAGCAGGGGTGTCAAACTCAAATACAGAGTGGGCCAAAATTTAAAACTGAACAAAGCCGCGGGCCAAGGTTGAACAAATTAACCTTTTAATAGGGACCCAAACAAGTTTTGCATTGAATATTGAACAAGCAAGGCTTATACAACTTTATAGTGACATACAAAATCGAGTTTCAAATAATAATAATAATTATTAAAAAATATCAATGGCATATCAAATAAAATTTAAATACAAATTGAATGCCTCTTTTCTATTTGCAACCTTCTGAGGTAAATATCAAAATAAACTTTTTCCACAGGCTAATAATACATTTGAAAATAAAATAACAATAATGAATGAATCAAACATTTAAGCCTTGAAGTAGCAAGAGAAAGTGCATGAATAAAACGTTATTGCTCAGTTTGCTACACTGATTTGCTTTAACACTGCATATGGAACAAGCAACGCTTATATAACTTAATAGTGCAAAATCAACTTTCAAAAAACAAACGAAAAAACATCAATGGCATATTAAATACAATTTAAATAAAACATTAATGCCTCCTTTCTATTTGCGGCCTTCTGAGGTAAATATCAACATTAACGTTTTCAACAGGCTGATTAATATGAAAATAAAATAACAATGAATAAATCAACCATTCAGGCCTTTTTACTGCTCAGTTTGCGACACACTGATCTAATCTGATGTGCCCAAGCCATATACCTGGCATCTTTTCTTGGATGCTAGTTCATTAATGTCGGGGCTCAGGCTTTGAGCTGAGGCAACCTTCATTATCGAACGAAGGTGTTCACCAGTCAGACGTATCCTGTGAGACGTTTTCATCATCTTCATTGAGGAGAAAAGTTGCTCACATAGATAAGTGTTGCCGAACATGGAGAGCAATTGAGCAGTTTGGGTGCGGAGCTGAGGCATTGTGTCAGGGATGAATTGTGGAAACTGTGCGGCACCAACAGCATCATACTTTGACTTCAGCGTGTCATCACACTGGAGTTCAATCAGCTCCATTTGGAGGTTAGTTGGTGCTTTTTCCACATCAACTGCGAAGGGATTACTAAGCAGTTCAAATCTACATTTCTGACCATCAAAGTCACCAAATCGCCGGCTAAACTCAGCGCAGAGTACACTGAGTTTTTCAGCAAACTGTGCGCACACGGCGGTAGAGATCTGCATTTTTATGGTTTGGCAGCAGGGAAATTGGCCAAGGTTTCCTTGAAGCAGCTGCTTCTCCCACAGGCAGAGTTTAGTTTTAAAAGCTCTCACTGACGAGTACATATCTGTGATGATGCAGACCCGCCCCTGTAGCTGCAGGTTCAGTGCATCAAGATGGCTTGAGATGTCACACAGAAACTTTTGCTCCTGGAGCTCTGCTGTGTCCTTCCCTTTGTTGCAGAAACTGACATATTTCTTCACGCAGCTCGAAAAATCGGTTCAGTACTTTTCTGCGGCTTAACCATCTCACCTCTGTGTAATACGGAACGTCTGTCTGTTCCGAACCAAACTCGTCCAGAAAACACTTAAATTGGTGGTGATTCAGACCTTTGGCTCTTATAAAGTTAACAACTTGTGTTACTGTGGTCATAACATGTTCCATCTTTAGGGCTTTAGCACACAGTGACTCTTGATGTATGATGCAGTGATAAACAGATAGCTCACCTGCACAGTTCTCTTCCCGCATCTTTTCACAAATCCTGGCCACCAGTCCATTCTTTTTACCACTTTTTACCAACACCATGGTCTAGAGCGTCACCCTCTTAATGGAGAAGAAACAACAAAATGCACCTGACGCAGCCCTAAAGCCGAAGACAATCGACCTGGCCTTAAAAAAGATATAGCCGGCGCACAGAAGAAAAATCCACCACAAACGGACCTGATAGACCGGACTGCTATGCGCCGAAGAAGTTAACTTTACCGGTTTTAGAGCATAGGAGGACAACGACAGCGCTCCATGGCCTCTACGGTAGGCTACTGTGTTGCGTGTTACAAGCACCATCTTTTGTCAAATTTGTGAATGAACACAAGCGCTTGTGTGAATATTTAATGTTTCAATTTGTGGAGCTAATATACGTATACATTAAAATTAGTCAATAATTAGGTGGGTACAGCTTATATTTGGTGAAATGATGGTATATGCAGCAAAAAAAGTTATTTGATAAACTCATAACAATGGGAAGCAAACAAGCAATACAGCTGAAATAAGTCAATATTTTCAAAGTATACAGTATGGATGGAAGAACAACCAACCTGTTGAATAAGTAGCAGAATATTCTAGAAGAAGTTAGTTTTTAAAGTTCCCATGCTGATTGAGCGCTTCCACTTTGGATACAAAAATTTCAAACGTATCAAGCAAGACCCCCAGGGACATGGTTTCCTGAGTGACGGAGAAGATTACAGCTATTTGGGGAACAGTCTCAGTAACAGGAGGTGCAATATGGATTTTGTCCGGATCGTAAAACACTGGACCAGCTCTTCACTTTACTGGAGGGAGCATGGAAGTTGACCAACTGGTACACAGGTGCTTGGAAGACTTGGAAAAAGGCATTCAACTGTGTCCCTAGTCGTGTCCAAGGGGCGTCTTAGGATCTCAACTCTGCTATTTGTAGACGATGCGGTCCTATCGGCCTCAGCAAGCTGTGACATTCAGGGATGAAACGTATCAAGACTCAATGGTCATCAACATTTTTGAGTTTTGTGTTATTGTTAGTTATTGGTTATCTACAATATTTCAGCTTTTTGTCTTTTTGACTTTTGCTGTATTTTCCCCATTTTTGCAGGGTTTTTTGTGTGTACCGACGGGCCAAATTTTGTTCACAATAAAGCGAGCCATGGGACAAATGGCTCCTGCGTCACAACTTGGATAGTTTTGCTTTTGCGGATCGTCTTCTGCAAGGTTGAGTGTGTGACTTAACTGAGCAATCACAACTTTATTTAGCTTGTTGTCTTCCCATCGCAAGTGAACAATGGTAATTCAAGTAGAGTTGCTGTAGATCAAATAAATAAATGCTTTACAACAGTCTTTTTTGGGGGTTTACATCACGCAATGCAACCATTGCTGCATGGCCTAGTTGTAGCAGACGCTGGCATCTTGGCAAAAGAATATTACTTTACACAGTATGATTTTAGTATTATATACTATTCTCCAGGTTTCACTGACTCAAGTCCAAACTGAAACAGGCAAAATGGAAATTAAGCATTTGACGGCAAATCGGCTGCTTTGTTAAATGTGCTCTGCTGGGCATGACAGATAACCTCGGATTCCCACTGGGTAAGTAACGGCCCCGCCATTCTTTCCATTTCCATTTTAGTCAGTTTGCACCACCAACGTAACCCCTGCGCACGGCGCCTGTACTGTTATTCTGCTCTAAATATACGCAGCACTTCTATTTTTGGCGGTTGCTCCAACACGGTAGATCAATTTAGCTAAAATTGGCTTGTGTGGGACAGGGAGTCATGCTCAAACAAAATAAATTATCCGGTTTAATTTTCAGGCGGATCCTATTTTACACTTTGAAACGTCCTAATGGGAGGGACAAACTTGAAGTCAACTTGTGAAAGGTTTTCAGACATAATTTCACCTCTTTGACACAAATGGATGAGGACATGTTTATTCTGGAGGTTCAAAATCAAAGAATCATATTACAGGCATATCCTGGACAGCTATATTGGGGCCTGTGTTATACACAAGCTGAGAGCAGGGAAGTGGTTAGCGAGAGTTAAATGAGATGTGTGTGTGTGTGTGTTTACAACGCTCGCCAGGGATTATGTTACTGTTGTGTTGTTGCTTGCTACAAATAGAAAAATAAAGCTTGAGACTTTCCGTGGTGTTGCTTTTTAACAGTCGTTTCCGTATCTCCAGGACCGAGTTCATTTGCTGTTTGTGGTTCGCTTTAATACAACTCCCTTTATCACATGTTACGCGCAAATTTGCGGGATCTTGTAAAAGTCTCGCCTACTTTGCTGCATGGGGGAGCTGCAACAATGCACATAAGAACAACGGTGGGGATATGCAGATGTTGTTGGCACTGTTCATCGGCCGTTACACATCCAGGGGAAATCCGGGGTAAACACACTTTACTATCAGGAAAAGATAGAATGCAGGTTTCAACGTGCATCTGTACATGTCTTTGAAGTAGTCTGTACAATATTGTTAAAACTCAAGTGTACCAAAGTCAATATAGTTGTTTGAGTTTCTTCCAAATGTCTATTCCAGTACAAGTGTAATGTTTTAACTGAGTGTTATTTTCATTCAGGCCCATCATGCATCATAATGTACGATACAACTGCCGGGTGATTTTCCTCAACAGGTAACTTTTACATTTTCCATGTTGTATATATTGCATGCTTGTAGATCCCCTTGTCATTCTAAGGACAAAACATTGAAAAGTAGTTTTGCATTGCAATGGTAAATGCCTATTGTTCTGTAGAATAAAATACTTCATGGCAGTACATACAGTAATTCTTGATTGAATCCACAGAAGAATGCTTTCGTGGTAAATAAATGCCAAAAATGCATTGAAGTTGTGGCGCTAAATGCGCTGTTTTCATTTCTGTACATTGATTTCCGTTAATGTGGCTGCTGAACTGAAGTGCCAACAATCAACCTACTAAGAACTAGGGCTGCAACAACTAATCGATTAAATCGATTAAAAAAATAGTTGCCGATTAATTTAGTCATCGATTCGTTGGATCTATGCTATGCGCATGCGCAGAGGCAATTTTTTCCATCCATCCATCGATCCATCTTCTTCCGCTTATCCGAGGTCGGGTCGCGGGGGCAGCAGCCTAAGCAGGGAAGCCCAGACTTCCCTCTCCCCAGCCACTTCGTCCAGCTCTTCCTGTGGGACCCCGAGGCGTTCCCAGGCCAGCCGGGAGACATAGTCTTCCCAACGTGTCCTGGGTCTTCCCCGCGGCCTCCTACCGGTCGGACGTGCCCTAAACACCTCCCTAGGGAGGAGTTCGGGTGGCATCCTGACCAGATGCCCGAACCACCTCCTCTCGATGTGGAGGAACAGCGACTTTACTTTGAGCTCCCCCCGGATGGCAGAGCTTCTCACCCTATCTCTAAGGGAGAGCCCCGCCACCCGGCGGAGGAAACTCATTTCGGCCGCTTGTACCCGTGATCTGTAACCCAAAGCTCATGACCATAGGTGAGGATGGGAACGTAGATTGACCGGTAAATTGAGAGCTTTGCCTTCCGGCTCAGCTCCTTCTTCACCACAACGGATCGATACAGCGTCCGCATTACTGAAGACGCCGCACCGATCCGCCTGTCGATCTCACGATCCACTCTTCCCTCATTCGTGAACAAGACTCCGAGGTACTTGAACTCCTCCATTTGGGGCAAGATCTCCTCCCCAACCCGGAGATGGCACTCCACCCTTTTCCGGGCGAGAACCATGCACTCGGACTTGGAGGTGCTGATTCTCATCCCAGTCGCTTCACACTCAGCTGCGAATCGATCCAGTGAGAGCTGAAGATCCTGGCCAGATGAAGCCATCAGGACCACATCATCTGCAAAAAGCAGAGACCTAATCCTGCAGCCACCAAACCAGATCCCCTCAACGCCTTGACTGCGCCTAGAAATTCTGTCCATAAAAGTTATGAACGGAATCGGTGACAAAGGGCAGCCTTGGCGGAGTCCAACCCTCACTGGAAACATGTCCGACTTACTGCCGGCAATGCGGACCAAGCTCTGGCACTGATCATACAGGGAGTGGACTGCCACAATCAGACAGTCCGATACCCCATACTCTCTGAGCACTCCCCACAGGACTTCCCGAGGGACACGGTCGAATGCCTTCTCCAAGTCCACAAAACACATGTAGACTGGTTGGGCAAACTCCCATGCACCCTCAAGGACCCTGCCAAGAGTATAGAGCTGGTCCACAGTTCCACGACCAGGACGAAAACCACACTGTTCCTCCTGAATCCCAGGTTCAACTATCCGGCGTAGCCTCCTCTCCAGTACACCCGAATAGACCTTACCGGGAAGGTTGAGGAGTGTGATCCCACGATAGTTAGAACACACCCTCCGGTTCCCTTTCTTAAAGAGAGGAACCACCACCTCGGTCTGCCAATCCAGAGGTACCGCCCCCGATGTCCACGCGATGCTGCAGAGTCTTGTCAACCAAGACAGCCCCACAGCATCCAGAGCCTTAAGGAACTCCGGGCGGATATCATCTATCCCTATGCCACCGAGGAGCTTTTTAACTACCTCAGCAACCTCAGCCCCAGAAATAGGAGAGCCCACCACAGACTCCCCAGGCACTGCTTCCTCATAGGAAGACGTGTTGGTGGGATTGAGGAGGTCTTCGAAGTATTCCCTCCACCGATCCACAACATCCGCAGTCGAGGTCAGCAGAACACCATCCTCGCCATATTGATAGTGCACTGTTTCCCCTTCCTGAGGCGGCGGATGGTGGTCCAGAATTGCTTCGAAGCCGTCCGGAAGTCGTTTTCCATGGCTTCCCCGAACTCCTCCCATGTCCGAGTTTTTGCCTCTGCGACCGCTGAAGCCGCACACCGCTTGGCCTGTCGGTACCTGTCCGCTGCCTCAGGAGTCCTATGAGCCAAAAGAACCCGATAGGACTCCTTCTTCAGCTTGACGGCATCCCTCACCGCCGGTGTCCACCAACGGGTACTAGGATTACCGCCACGACAGGCACCAACTACCTTGCGGCCACAGCTCCAATCAGCCACCTCGACAATAGAGGCGCGGAACATGGTCCATTCGGACTCAATGTCCAGCACCTCCCTCGTGACATGTTCAAAGTTCTTCCGGAGGTGGGAATTGAAACTCTCTCTGACAGGAGACTCTGCCAGACGTTCCCAGCAAACCCTCACAATGCGTTTGGGCCTGCCAGGTCTGTCCGGCATCCTCCCCCACCATCGCAGCCAACTCACCACCAGGTGGTGATCGGTAGAAAGCTCCGCCCCTCTCTTCACCCAAGTGTCCAAAACATGAGGCCGCAAATCCGATGACACAACTACAAAGTCAATCATGGAACTGCGGCCTAGGGTGTCCTGGTGCCAAGTGCACATATGGACACCCTTATGTTTGAACATGGTGTTCGTTATGGACAATCTGTGACGGGCACAAAAGTCCAATAACAAAACACCGCTCGGGTTCAGATCCGGGAAGCCATTCTTCCCAATCACGCCTCTCCAGGTTTCACTGTCGCTGCCAACATGAGCATTGAAGTCCCCCAGTAGAACGAGGGAATCACCCGGGGGAGCACTCTCAAGTACTCCCTCGAGTGAATCCAAAAAGGGTGGGTACTCTGAGCTGCGGTTTGGCGCGTAAGCGCAAACCACAGTCAGGACCCGTTCCCCCACCCGAAGGCGGAGGGAAGCTACCCTCTCGTCCACCGGGTTGAACTCCAACGTGCAGGCTCTGAGCCGGGGGGAAACAAGAATTGCCACCCCAGCCCGTCGCCTCTCACTGCCGGCAACGCCAGAGTGGAAGAGAGTCCAGCCCCTCTCGAGAGAACTGGTTCCAGAGCCCTTGCTGTGCGTCGAAGTGAGTCCGACTATATCTAGCCGGAACTTCTCCACCTCGCGCACTAGCTCAGGCTCCTTCACCCCCAGCGAGGTGACGTTCCACGTCCCAAGAGCTAGCTTCTGTAGCCGAAGATCGGACCGCCAAGTGCCCTGCCTTCGGCTTCCGCCCAGCTCACATCGCACCCGACCTCTATGACCCCTGCTATGGGTGGTGAGCCCATTGGAGGGGGGACCCACGTTGCCTCTTCGGGCTGTGCCCGGCCGGGCCCCATGGGGACAGGCCCGGCCACCAGGCGCTCGCCATCGTGCCCCACCTCCGGACCTGGCTCCAGAGGGGGGCCCCGGTGACCCGCGTCCGGGCGAGGGAAATCTGGGTCCTTTGTTTTTATTTTTCATGGAGGTCTTCGAGCTGCTCTTTGTCTGATCCCTCACCTAGGACCAGTTTGTCTTGGGAGACCCTACCAGGGGACATAAAGCCCCAGGACAACATAGCTCCTAGGATCATTGGGACACGCAAACTCTTCTACCACGTTAAGGTGGCAGCTCAGAGAGGAGGCAATTTTTGTTTTTTTTTATTTTTTATTATCTAATTTTTTTTTTTTTAAACATTTTTAATTTTTTTTTTATAAACCTTTATTTCTAAACTGCAACATGTACAAACAGCTGAGAAACAATAATCAAAATAAGTATGGTGCCAGTATGCTGTTTTTTTCAATAAAATACTGGAAAGGATAGAAATGTAGTTTGTCTCTTGTATCCGATTATTAATCGAGTAATCGAAGTAATAATTAAAAGATTAATCGATTATCAAATTAATCGTTAGTTGCAGCCCTACTAAGAACAATGTTTTTTTAGGGCTGTCAAAAGTTTTAATGTGAAAATAATGAGTTAATGGCATTTTACTGGTTTCACAACTAACACTAATAAATACACAATAGGATGGAACCTCCATATTTTACTGTGGAAACAATGTCACTTGTTTCAGTCCAAAAACAAAATATAAATCAAATGTGCTCGAGACTTACAGATGATTATTTTGATGATGGAGGTGGAGTTCAGTGTATGTAAACTTTAATTTCTAAGGTTTGGAAATTTGGAAAATTTGCACTGAAACTCATGTTCAAACAAATCTACAATATGAAGAAAACCTAATTTGCTTGAAAGGGGAAAATATTCTTAAGAAACATGCAGCAAATTACATACAAGGCATTAGACAACAGACTTACCATAACATTAATGGTTGTTATTACATTATTTTAATAAAATAGTTCAGTCATGATCTTAAGTTGGCTGGTCTAAGCCTAGGCATGAAACTCCAAGACTGAAAATGTGTTTCACTGTGTGTGTCTGTAAAAGAGACATTTATGTGCATTTTGTGTTAAGATGTTCAAGAAAGCATAGTGTTTAATAGGCAAATAAATTGTCCAGCCCCATGTTGATATTTCTATAACTGAAAAATTATCTTTTTAATGATCTGCCAAAGGTAATTGCGATTATCACGATTAATTTACGAGTTAACTACCGTATTTTTCGGAGTATAAGTCGCACCGGAGTATAAGTCGCACCTGCCGAAAATGCATAATAAAAAAGGAAAAAAACATATATAAGTCGCACTGGACTATGAAAAAAACTGCGACTTATAGTCCGAAAAATACGGTATATGGACAATGCGACTAAATATTAAATTGTTTGACAGCCTCATCTTTTTATTTTTTTTATTAATAAGTGGGCAACATGTTTAATCCTTGTTTTGTCGTAATGTAGTAGTTTTTTTGTTGATGTTAGTTGCATTACTTATAATACTTTATACAGTGCTACCTAAGTTTTTTATAGTAATCTGATCAAAAGGTCAGAGGAAAACTGAATAGATTTTTCCCAATAACAAATAATGTAAATCCAATGATTCTGTTCCAGACACAGGGAACCGGTTGTTTTTGAGAAACGGTTCACAATGTTTTGACTCCGTGGAATCATTTCCATTATTGATTACTGTTAGTGCAAATTATGTCACCATGCCCAAGCGATACTTGAGAGTTACATTTTATGATAAAGGATGACAGCAGGACAACTCGCAAAGTGGATATTTCGCCAATGTAAGGAAATACCACCAATATGCAGAAACATTTGCACACAAAGTATCTGATAACTTTGAGTGATGACACGTTTTCAATCTGCTCCAAGCTCGGAGTGAGCCTCCACCCCGCGGTGCCAATTGTTTCATTGTAAAATCTTCTATGACTAACTGAAAAAACTAAATTAATGCTTCTAATTCATTACATTTACATTACATTACAATTAGAATTCCACAGTGCACCCATCTATTGGACATTACTTGCTTGACAGTGCTATGTCACTAGCTGACGTAGTTTTGCTTTTGAGTGCTCAACTCATAGCCTTTTTAAAAAGATCATTTTAATTTCGATTAGAAACTGAATAATAACAATAATTAATGTTGCATTTTGTTCATTTCTACATAATAATATTTATTCTATTTATATAGTTATTTTCTAAAAACTTTTTTTTTCTGCGTTGCCCCGGTATCCCATCATGGGCCTCTTTTGGGTTTGTACACACGTTACTTCACAGTTAAACAACATTTATGCTAATCAACCTGTTTATTATCCTTTTTTCCAAATGAGAATTGGTAAGAGAATCCATAAATAACCTAATCGCAAAGCAGAATCGAAAATGGAACCAAAATCGTATACATCTTTTCATTTCCATTCCTATGAGGAAGGTGCAGATGCCTTACATTCTTTGCTACAAGTTATTTCTTGAACTCAGTAGTGTTTTTACCTTCTTTATCTGAGTGCTTTCACGCGCAACTTTCTTTGGTCTCATGGTGGATTTTTTGCAGTCTTACCCAATAAAAAAAGAGTCACCACCGCCTCGGATTGCTTTTTTAGACACTGTGCTTTGGAATAATACGTGGACAAAAACAATATTTTGTTACGTGCAATGCTTGATCTTACAATAACCAAGAAGTTTTGGCCAAAATGTTATTTTAAGCGGGGTGTATGAAAACCAAAGTACAGTACCACCAAATATGTTTTTATCACTATTTTAGTTACCTTTACTGTACTTCAGCCTTTGAAACATTGTAAATACAACTGCATGACATTTTTTGAAGGACAGCAATTCACTACAATATATTGCTAAATTGCCCAACATATGTAGTGTATACGTAATACACTGCTTTACAATGTATGATACTGACATACTGACATATTTATTGTCCATCCAAAGACAGATCCTATTGATTCGGCCAAAGATGCTGATGGCCAACCATGGCAACTACAGAGAGATGCGCTGGTTCTCACCATGGACAAAGTTTAGGTTAGTAATCTTGAAAGCAGCATTATACTGTATTTCACAGTACAATGTATGATATAAACAAGTCATAGCTTCATCTTTTAACCTTGGAATAAGTTATTGCTTACCTGACAAATCTGGTAGGTGACAAAAGGGATTCAAGAGTTATTGAAAATAGTTCAAGTATAATATAATCAGAGCTTACAGAATTTCGTTTTGTTATGGCAGTCCATCGATGTCGATGATGACGTTGCTCCAAACGAATTATTGTATTGGTTATTGTTGTGCCTTCGCCTGTGCATAGCCAGGTGGCTGCTCAGGCCTATGCGTGATCCACAGACTTTGTCACAGGAGGGGCAGGGGAAGGCAGCAGTGATGGTCGCTGGTGCTGTGGCACGTTGGTGTCTTTGTGCACGCCGCTGTGCTCTCCGCTCTGTGAACTTCTCTTGAAGATGAGTGATTCCCTGGTGGCAGGTAGAGCTCCAGGTCTGGCGGTCAGCAGCCAGGGACTCCAGTGCTGGTGGTTTGATGTCACACTTTTTCAGGAGAGTTTTAGTGTGGTCCTTATACCGTTTTTTCTGGCCCCCGGCAGACCTTTAACCGACTGAAAGCTGGCCATACAATATCTGACGGGGTAGGCGGTGGGCTGGCATACGGATCACATGTCCGACCCATCTTAGGTGTTTTTGGCCAAGGAGTGCTGTGATGCTGGGTGTGTTGGTCCGGTCATAAATTTCAGTGTAGAGCACCCTGTCTTCCCAGGTCAGACCTAGGATCCTTTGGAGGCAGCGGATGTGGAAGGCCTCGAGACTCTGGATGTGCCTCTGGTAGGGTGTCCAGGTTTCAGAACTATAGAGCAGCGTGGAGAGGCAGACTGCCTTATACACGGCTGTCTTGGTGGAGATGGTTAGATTCCTGTTCAGGAAAACCCTGGACCGTAGCCTTCCAAAGGCAGCAGAGGCCAGACCAATACGGGCCTGGACGTCATCGTCAATGGTGCAGGATGGCGACAGGGTGCTACCGAGGTAGGTGAAGTGGGGGACGGTGGATATTGGGTGCCCGTCAAGGGTGAAGATCGGCGTATTTGGCTGGGGAGTAAACTCCTGCACGAGTATTTGTGTTTTCTTGGTGTTTATCTGAAGACTAATGGCACTGTAGATGGAGGCTACCACATTCAGTGTGCGCTGGAGAGACTCTGGTGAGTGTGCAAGTACAGCGCAGTCATCTGCATACTGTAGTTCCAGAATATGCTGGGTGGGGAGTTTAGTGGTGGCTTGGAGGCGACGGATGTTAAAAAGGTTACCATCCAGCCGGTATTGTATCTGAATCCCATCTGTGGGGTCCAGGTGTTTATGGGACAGGAGGGTGACAGTGGAAATGAACATGTTGAATATGGTTGGGGCAAGGACACACCCTTGCTTGACCCCCACAACCACACTGAAAAATGGGGATTGTTGGCCGCCGTTGCTCACACAGGCCTGCATGCCATCATGTAGCTGTCGCAGTAGGTTGCAGAACTTTGCTGGTGCACCTAGTTTTCCAAGTATTTCCCACAGCAAGTCCCGGTTTACTGTATCGAAGGCCTTGGACAGGTCAATGAATGCCATGTACAGGTCTTTGCGGTGTTCTCTGCATTTTTCCTGTACCTGTCTGGCAACAAAGATCATGTCTGCGGTGCTCCGATCACGTCTAAAGCCGCATTGAGATTCGGGCAGGATGTTTTCGGTTACATGAGTTGCTACTCGATGTAACATGATCCTTGCTAGCACCTTCCCAGCTGCGGATAGTAGGGGGATACCTCTGCTGTTGCCGCAGTCTGCTTTGTCGCCTTTGAGCTTATAGATCGTTATGATGTTAGCATCCTTCCAATCTTGCGGGATGACTTCAGACGACCAGATGGCAGTGATCAGCTGGTGCATTCTGCGGTGCAGGAGATATCCACCGTGCTTAAAGATTTCTCCAGGGATCTCGTCAAGGCCTGGGCTCTTGTTGTTTTTTAGACCCTTGATGGCCTTGAGCACCTCTGAGAAGCTGGGAGAGGAGTCCAGCGAGTCTACAGGGGGCAGGCATGGGAGGTCAGAGAGTATGTCTGTCTGTACAGGGTTTGTGGTGTTCAGCAGTACCCTGAAGTGCTCAGCCCATCTGTCCAGGATCTGTTGTTTGTCCTTGTAGAGAGTGGTGCCGTCAGCTGATCTAACTGGGGTGATGTTCTTCCCCTGTGGGCCATAGATGGACTTGATGGAGTCGTAGAAGGCATGAGCGTTGTTGGTGTCTGCGTGATGTTGTATTTCGCGGGCCTTCTGGGTCCACCAGTCGTTCTCCATGGCTCTGAGGGTGCGCTGGGTTTCAGTTCTGAGGCGGATGAGCTGAGCCTTCAGGACGGTGGATTGAGGGTTTGATATGTGAGCTGCAAGGGCCTTGTGTTTTGCCTGAAGCAGGTCATAGATTCCTGGCGCACTATTGTCAAACCAGTCTTGATGTCGCCTTCTGGTGTACCCTATAGACTCCACGGCCGCCTGGTGGAGGGCAGTGCGTAGGGTGCTCCAGGTAGGTCCAGTGTCCAGATCTGGTGGCACTTCAGGAATCTTGAACAGCTGATCTGCTACCTTTTTCCTGAGCTGGTTGACGGAGTGCGTGGACTTCAGTGCATCGCAGTTGAGCCTCTTGGAAGGTGGTGCTTTTCTCTGTTGAGGACGTATTTCTAAGTCAATCTTTGTTCTGATCAGGCGGTGGTCAGTCCAACAATCAGCTCCACGCATGGCCCTAGTGGTGCGCACCTCTTTCCTGTCCGCGTGGCGGGTGATGATGTAATCTAGGAGATGCCAGTGTTTAGAGCGAGGGTGTTGCCAGGATGTTTTGTACTTGTTCTTCAGTTGGAATAAGGTGTTTGTGATGACCAGTTGATGCTCAGAACATAGAGTGAGAAGACGGAGACCATTGTTGTTGAGCTTGCCAACACCGTGCCGACCCATCACTTCCCTCCACAGTACACTGTCCGAGCCCACTCTTGCGTTAAAATCCCCTAGAAGGATGAGCTTGTCAGTGAGTGGTGTTTTGCTGATGGCGGAGTGCAGGGAGGCATAGAACTCTTCCTTACATTGAGGGTCGGCAATCAGTGTTGGGGCATAGGCGCTGATGAGGGTGCAGTAACGGTTATTGGTGAGGGGAATCCTCCAGGTCATCAACCTTTCGCTAATGCCAACTGGAGATTCGGGAAGCTTCTGAAGTAGGGAGGTCCGCACAGCGAAGCCTACACCATGGAGGCGGCGGGAGCCTTCCGGAAGCCCTTTCCAGAAGTAAGTGTATCCTTCTCCCACCTCGGCTATGGAGTCCTCCCCATGGAAGCGGGTCTCGCTGAGGGCCGCAATGTCGATGTTATACCTCTTCAGTTCGTGCACCACCAACGCTGTTCTTCTGCGGGGACGAGATGAATCATCACGCACATCCAAAAGCGTTCGGACGTTCCAAGTCGCTAGTGTGAGTGTCAGTCGGGTTTTATTCTTGTGTTTTCGACCGCATGGGGGGATGACCCGGCAGCTGCGGTAGGCTGCCCGGGAGTGGAGGAACAGACCATTTTTAGGCCACATTTTCTAGGCCCTTCCCATCTCAGGGTGAGCAGGGTGGGGCTGCTCAGTCACGTGGGGAGCTGCCGAAGAGACACGCTGTTCCGTCCTGTACCTCAGCGACCGTCTATCCCACGCCGCCTGCGTGCAGAGTTGGGCTAGATACTCCCAGTCACATCCTGACCTGTATCTCCCACCCTTCTCCATCGCCGCAGGACTTGGAGGGGGTGGGGGTGTTTGGAGCAGGCCTGCGCAAGGAGTAGATTAGAGTGAAGGAAGTGGTGCGCAGTCACTACCCTCACTACCTTGGCTCCCCCCTACGTCTTCCAGTGGCATGAGGAGCTCATGACGACCTTCTGCAGGAAGGAGTTGCAGAAGACTGCCAGCACACCGGTCACTTGATGGCTGCCTGATGCGGGTCTTCATAACAGATTTGTCGTTAGGGGTTTACACCCGTAGCCAAACACACACGGTGCACCCAGTAGGCAGTGAGGCACCCTTAACCTTCATCCGCCTTTACTGCCGGGGGCGACGCGTCATCCTCCGCCAGTTCCGCCGTTGAGGTTTTTTACATCGCACTTCGTCTGGAACCTCCCCCTCGACCTTACCGCCATGGTTGAACCTACCAGGAGGCTCCCGACGGCATCGCTCTTGGGTTCATTGGAACACACAAGGCTCTCCACCACGACAAGTTGGCGACCCGTGGAGAACACAGAATTTCGTAATGTTGCCATCGCAAACAAGCCTCTGCACAGTCCTGTTACTACAGTGCATCCAGAAAGTATTCACAGCCCTTCACTTTTTCCACATTTATGTTACAGCCTTATTCTAAAATGAAATAAATACATTTTTGTCCTCAAAACATTACGACATTGTGAAAGGTTGTTTAAAGTTACAAACCCTGTTTCCATATGATTTGGTAAATTGTGTTAGATGTAAATATAAACGGAATACAATGATTTGCAAATCATTTTCAACCCATATTCAGTTGAATATGCTACAAAGACAACATATTTGATATTCAAACTGATAAACATTTATTTTTTTGCAAATAATCATTAACTTTAGAATTTGATGCCAGCAATACAGGACAAAGAAGTTGGGAAAGGTGGCAATAAATGCTGATAAAGTTGAGGAATGCTCATCAAACATTTATTTGGAACATCCCACGGGTGTGCAGGCTAATTGGGAACAGGTGGCTGCCATGATTGGGTATAAAAACAGCTTCACAAGAAAGGATGGGGCGAGGTACACCCCTTTGTCCACAACTGCATGAGCAAATAGTCAAACAGTTTAAGAACAACGTTTCTCAAAGTGCAATTGCAAGAAATTTAGGGATTTCAACATCTACGGTCCATAATATCATCAAAGGTTCAGAGAATCTGGAGAAATCACTCCACGTAAGCGGCATGGCCGATCCCTCAGACGGCACTGTATCAAAAACCGACATCAATCTCTAAAGGCTATCACCACATGGGCTCAGGAACACTTCAGAAAACCACTGTCACTAAATACAGTTCGTCGCTACATCTGTAAGTGCAAGTTAAAGCTCTACTATGCAAAGCGAAAGCCATTTATCAACAACATCCAGAAACGTCGCCGGCTTCTCTGGGCCCGAGATCGTCCAAGATGGACTGATGCAAAGTGGAAAAGTGTTCTGTGGTCTGACGAGTCCACATTTCAAATTGTTTTTGGAAATATTCGACATCGTGTCATCCGGACCAAAGGGGAAGCGAACCATCCAGACTGTTATCGACGCAAAATTCAAAAGCCAGCATCTGTGATGGTATGGGGGTGCATTAGTGCCCAAGGCATGGGTAACTTACACATCTGTGAAGGCACCATTAATACTGAAAGGTACATACAGGTTTTGGAACAACATATGCTGCCATCTAAGCGCCATCTTTTTCATGGACGCCCATGCTTATTTCAGCAAGACAATGCCAAGCCACATTCAGCATGTGTTACAACAGCGTGGCTTCGTAAAAAAAGAGTGCGGGTACTTTCCTGGACCCCCTGCAGTCCAGACCTGTCTCCCATCGAAAATGTGTGGCGCATTATGAAGCGTAAAATACGACAGCGGAGACCCAGGACTGTTGAATGACTGAAGCTCTACATAAAACAAGAATGGGAAAGAATTCCACTTTCAAAGCTTCAACAATTAGTTTCCTCAGTTCACAATCGTTTATTGAGTGTTGTTAAAAGAAAAGGTGATATAACAAAGTGGTGAACATGCCCTTTCCCAACTACTTTGGCACGTGTTGCAGCCATGAAATTCTAAATTAATTATTATTTGCAAAAAAAAAATTTGGTTTATGAGTTTGAACATCAAATATCTTGTCTTTGTAGTGCATTCAATTGAATATGGGTTGAAAAGGATTTGCAAATCATTGTATTCCGTTTATATTTACATCTAACACAATTTCCCAACTCATATGGAAACAGGGTTTGTATTTTTTGCAAAATTATTTAAAAAAAAAACATTAAAAAAAACAAACACATGTACATAAGTATTCACAGCCTTTGCTCAATACTATGTTGATGCACTTTTGGCAGAAGTTATAGCCTCAGGTATTTTTGAATACGATGCCACAAGCTTGGCACACCTATCTTTGGGCAGTTTACCCCATTCCTCTTTGCCCATTCCTCTTTGCAGCACCCCTCAAGCTCCATCAGGTTGGATGGGTAGCATTGCTGCATTCATTTTCCCCTATCCTGACTTTGGTGGCAAGAACTCACAGGATGATGCTGCCACCACCATGCTTCACTGTAAGGATGGTATTGGCCTGGTGATGAGCGGTGCCTGGTTTCCTCCAAACAAAATGCCTGGTATTCACGTCAACGAGTTCAAGCTTTGTCTTGACAGACCACAGTATTTTGTATCTCATGGTCTGAGAGTATTTCTGGTTCATGCTGGCAAACTTTATATAAGGAAATGGCTTCCATCTAGCCAATCTATCTTTCAGGTCTGATTGGTGGATTAACATTAAAGTTAAAGTACCAATGATTGTCACACACACACTAGGTGTGGTGAAATTTGTCCTCTGCATTTAACCCATCCCCTTGTTCACCGCCTGGGAGGTGAGGGGAGCAGTGGGCAGCAGCGGTGGCTGCGCGCGGGAATCATCTTTGGTGATTTAACCCCCAATTCCAACCCTTGATGTTGAGTGCCATCAGGGAGGTAATGGGTCCAATTTTTATAGTCTTTGGTATGACTCGGCCAGGGTTTGAACTCACAACCTACCGATCTCAGGGCGGACACTCTAACCACTAGGCCACTGAGTAGGTTGGTTAGGATTGCTGCAGAGATGATTGTCCTTCTGGAAGGTTCTCCTCTCTCCACAGAGGAATGCTGTCGCTATGACAGAGTGACCATTGGGGTTCTTGGTCACCTCCCTGACTAAACTAAGATGAATGCAGCAATGTACAGCGACATCCTGGATGATGATTCCCATCCAATCTGATGGAGCTTGAGAGGTGCTGCAAAGAGGAATGGGCGAAATATTCCAAAGATACTGTAGGTGTGTCAAGCTTGTGGCATTGTATTCAAAAGGACTTGAGGCTGTAAGTGTTGCAAAAAGTGCATCAACAAAGTATTGAGCAAAGGCTTTAAATGTGATTTTGTATTTTTTATAAACTTGCAAAATGTAAGAAAACAAACCCTTCACATTGTCATTGTGGGTTATTGTCTGTCGAACGTTGAGGACAAAGATTAATTTATTCCATTTTGGAATAAGGCTGTAAAATAACGTGGAAAAAAAGTGAAGCGCTGTGAATACTTTCCGGATGCGGTGTACATTATTTTTTAAACTATATTTATTGTCAATTTATTTTTTGTTGAAACACTGTAATGTGGTTACATGCTATTATTCATGTATTTGCTAATTATATGCTAAAATCTTAATCCTGCTTTTAATCCTTTAACTCAATTTAGTAATTTTGCTTAGGAATCTCAGCAAAAATTAAAATAAATTAATTTTCATGAGATGGACACATGGAGTGTCAGGGTCGCTCCTCCTTATAAGTAAAACACGCTGTTTATAGGCCCTCGTAATCCGTTGGAGCCCCATTTTGTGTGAAGAAGTGCATGTATTGTAAAATGTCAATTAATGAATGACTGGGCGATTCATATTAGATTTTACCGCAAACGTATTCCTATCCCCTTCCCGGTTCGTCAATGATAAAAATATAATGGCACACTTCTCCCAACTTTTATACTGTCTGTCATAGTGCACAGTATTAGTCCTGGGCTGATAATTAGATGTACAAGGATCTAATCCTGGTCGTCGTGGTTGTGTCAGGAACATGTTGAACTTTATGTTTTATGTATGTTAAATTTGTTATTTTGCACAGGAAACATAAATTATTGCACATTACAAAACATGCGTCAACTTAAATTCACGTTTGATTAAAAAGTATAAAAATTGTTTAACATAAATTTTAAAAAATTTGAAAAAATTTTGAAATGGGAATGGTACGGCCTCAAAATAAAATCCTGCTTTGGGTCCCAATTTGTGTATTTGTACTATCACATTTGGAGTTTAGAAAATACATAAATTGAAGTTTATTTTGAGGGAGTTACAATAAGCAAAGAACACCTATTCTGTGGAATGTTCTACGTTTGATCTGAACATGTACACATAATTTCTTGTAAAAAAAAACAAAAAACAATATAGCATGTATAAATTTTCCACTGGAAAAAAAAGAGTAGTTTAATAAATTATTAAAGGCCTAAAATGATTAATAATTTGTGTGCATGATGTGTGTATGCAAACTTTAAATTACAACTCTACAATATACCAATATTTTGGTACCGGTACCAGAATGTGTTTTGATACTCTTCGATACGGCGACCACACAAATATTTTATTTTTGGCTACATTCTAACAAAAAATCTTACGATACGTTAAACATATACTTCTTATTGCACTCAAGAACATTTTTAGAAGATTGAAATAAAATTAAAAGGCAATAAACACATTGGGCTTTTCTTGTTGCACTCAAATAACAATTTAAAATTGTATATAAAACATATAGCCTGCCCTAATTGAGGGTTAGGTTAGAATAGAAAGCTTTATTGACATTAGGCTTTATGATTTGTGGTTGCCAGCTTGGTCTGTGCTTTAAGACAAATACAATCATTACTAAATACTAAAAACAATACTATAGCTGAAACTACACATCTAAGACATGTAGCAGGTAAAACACACATTGTTAAGATAAACCACAAATTGTAGCAATTTGTTTTAAAATGCAGTCATTTCACTTGCAATAGTTTTCGCCACATGGGTGGTTATAACTCCGCTAATATTTGGCATTAAGCCAAGCAGCTGTGTGAGTGTCTACGTATCTGCATGTGCACAACAAAGGAGCTAGTTAAATACATTACTTGTCGATCTGACTGCTTGTTATTTAATTGTTTAGCTAAATTTGAAGCAAAGGTGGTAATACTTTAATTATGCCACCTTTGGCGAGGCACGTTTTAAAGCAGCGCGTGCAGCGTGGCACTTCCGTGTTTAAAGGGGAACTGCATTTTTTATGTTTTTTTTGCCTAACGTTCACAATCATTTTGAAAGAAATGACAACGGATGGATTTTAAAAAAACACATTCTAACTTGTAAATAAACGTAAATAAAAGTCCACTTTCAGTGTAGCCAATGGGAGGTCCTCTATTTCGCACATAAAATCCAATATATAACCATTCAAAAACCGCCAACAATAGTCCATTTACAGTTCGTGACTTGAATATTTACCAATTATGAGTAATATTGTTATTACCGTATAAGCCCTAACACAGATAAACTATTTATAGCGACGCTGTGATCACTACCGCGTGTCCCTATGTTTACATTATCGAGTCGACTGCTGTTTTCTCGCTTCTCCTTCCTCCCTCGAAGATTATTGTAGCTCATAAATCGTGCATCTCACTTGATAGGTAATCTGACAAATCGGTACACTTTGACAGCCGTTTAGAGCCTGAAAATGGCAAACACACGAAAAGACGATTAGCCGCCACCCGCGTATGCTTAAAATGATCAGAATACGTAAATATTCATTGTTTTTATAGATGTGTCCATTACTACATTACATTTATACTTACATCATGAATATAACCTCTCAATGGAGGTGTTTGGATGTTTTTTTAAGGGCTTTATAGGCAGAATTAAACGGCTCCTATCGGCTCCATTGTAAGCAAACTTTTGATCACATTTATTTAATATTTAGAATGCAAAAAAAACAAAAAGTCCATCGTCATGTCTCTTATAATGATTGTGCAAAATTCCAAAAAAATGCGCAGTTCCCCTTTAAAGCACCATCTTTATCGATAGTTTTGAAGTCCAAATACCTCCATGTTGCACTTCACGCACCCTCTTTATTAACCAGTAGAATTGCTTTTGCCATCTTTCTTCTCCACACTGTTTCTCCTTGTGCACTGACACACTCAACATGCCCCTGCGCTCTGTGCGTCACCGCCGCATGTAAGCATGCGAATGAAAAAAAAAAAATACCGGTATTTTTCAAAGGCAGTAGTACCGTTTTCAATTAATTAGTACCGCGGTACTTTATTAGTACCGGTAAACCGTACAACTCTAGGTGCACCTATTTGTTGGATTTGGTTATGCTGACTAGATATGGGTGACATATTGCTTTAAAGGTAAAAAGTTTGCTGCTATGAAGAAGATGATGCTCAGCTTTCAAAACAAGTGGACAAAATACTTTTTTGTTTGCTTCTATCTTCAAGGAAAGTAGAGGAGTACTTCCTGCCCCGAATGATCCAGCTTGTCACAGGGCAGGTATGTGCATTATCATGAGAATGAAGTATGTATGGAACAGTTGAAAAAATTGGCGGTTTCGGAACTTATTAAGGTTTTTTGACACAGTTTTTGGTCTGTTTCGGTGTACATTGTTAACACCCCAGAATACCATATATAGTCTGCCATTATGGTTTATCAGTTGGGGTTCTTACGAAAATATCTTATAAAATAAAACATACATGTAAATGGCTCTTAAAGCTCTGACCCTTGAATTGAATGCAAACATCCTTACATTTGTTGATACATTATTGGACAATTTCTCCCAGTATGTCAAGTCAAAGCATAATGATGTTGGAACTAAATAATGTACCAAGAAATTATTTAGGTTTACATGCTTTAAAGTAAAATAACACACACACAAGGATGCATTAGCTATTGTTTCCACACTGATAGCCAAACTATAGCACTTTTTTAGAAACTGCCAAGTAATTCTTAACTTTCAATTAAGTTTTAAAGAGAAGTAAACTTGTTTTGCAATTTTGTCTATCATTCACAATCCTCATGTGAGACAAGCACACATATGTTTTTCTTTTTTTAATGCATTGTAACTCGCAGATAAATGCTATCGTGTCCGTGAATGGAGGTATGGGATTTGCTTAATTCTCTATAAATAAATAATTCTCTATAAATGGGTTGTACTTGTATAGCGCTTTTCTACCTTCAAGGTACTCAAAGCGCTTTGACACTACTTCCACATTTACCCATTCACACACACATTCACACACTGATGGAGGGAGCTGCCATGCAAGGCGCTAACCAGCACCCATCAGGAGCAAGGGTGAAGTGTCTTGCTCAGGACACAACGGACATGACGAGGTTGGTACTAGGTGGGGATTGAACCAGGGACCCTCGGGTCGCGCACGGCCACTCCTCCACTGCGCCACGCAATATTCCCCCCTCTAAAACATTCTAAAAACATCTATAAAATAAGCAGATCCAGTAAGTAGCACTATCACTAAGTGCTATACAAGAAATACAAACTACGAACATAATAAAACTATCAGGTTCTGTATAAAGTCTGCTCTCACTGGGATGCCGACTGATGGGATGTTTATATCTTCCCGTTTAGATGAAGAATTAATTGTAAATCTTATACAGGTAAAGATAATAAAAAAAGGTGGGTGTAAACAAGCAGCTTTTTATGTCTTTTTCCGGGTCCAAGTTGAATGTCAGAGTTGACCAATTTCTCGGCTTATGCCAAAACCTTTTACTAGACAAGTGATAGACATAACTCAAAGGCGATGCAGCAACTCACTGGCTCAGTATGTCAATAGCTGCATAAGCTATGTTAACCCGGTGATCACTTTGCCGGTAAAAGTAGTTCCTCTGTGTTAGCGCTCAGAAAAATATCGCTTATACTTGGGTAATATGCAGGTCACAAGGTGTAAATGGTATATTGTTGGCGGTTTTTGGATGTTTATAGAGGGCTTTATGTGCGCAAAAGATGACTCCCATTACCTGCATTGTTAGCTACCTCGTACTTGCCGTGTATCTCAAATTAGAATGCATAAAAAAGGAAAGATGTGTCTTAAAAAGGGATTGTGAATGATGTGAAAATCCCCAAAAAAGTGCAGTTACCCTATAAGTTTAAGATGCTACAATTCCTGGCTCCGGTGGTCATGCCAACAACAGCTGGGTAGCATTTAGCAGCTGCACAGTGTTTTTATGTACAAACCCTGTTTCCATATGAGTTGGGAAATTGTGTTAGATGTAAATATAAACGGAATACAATGATTTGCAAATCCTTTTCAACCCATATTCAATTGAATGCACTACAAAGACAAGATATTTGATGTTCAAACTCATAAACTTAAATTTTTTTTGAAAATAATAATTAACTTAGAATTTCATGGCTGCAACACGTGCCAAAGTAGTTGGGAAAGGGCATGTTCACCACTGTGCTACATCACCTTTTCTTTTAACAACACTCAATAAACGATTGGGAACTGAGGAAACTAATTGTTCAAGCTTTGAAAGTGGAATTCTTTCCCCTACTTGTTTTATGTAGAGCTTCAGTCGTTCAACAATCCGGGGTCTCCACTGTCGTACTTTACGCTTCATAATGCGCCACACATTTTCGTGGGAGACAGGTCTGGACTGCAGGCAGGCCAGGAAAGTACGAAGCCACGCTGTTGTAACACGTGCTGAATGTGGCTTGGCATTGTCTTGCTGAAATAAGCAGGGGCGTCCATGAAAAAGACGGCGCTTAGATGGCAACATATGTTGTTCCAAAACCTGTATGTACTTTTCAGCATTAATGGTGCCTTCACAGATGTGTAAGTTACCCATGCCTTGGGCACTAATGCACCCCCATACCATCACAGATGCTGGCTTTTGAACTTTGCGTCGATAACAGTCTGGATGGTTCGCTTCCCCTTTGGTCCGGATGACACAATGTCGAATATTTCTAAAAACAATTTGAAATGTGGACTCGTCAGACCACAGAACACTTTTCCACTTTGCATGAGTCCATCTTAGATGATCTCGGGCCCAGAGAAGCCGGCGGCGTTTCTGAATGTTGTTGATAAATGGCTTTCGCTTTGCATAGTAGAGCTTTAACTTGCACTTACAGATATAGCGACGAACAGTATTTAGTGACAGTGGTTTTCTGAAGTGTTCCTGAGCCCATGTGGTGATAGCCTTTAGAGATTGATGTCGGTTTTTGATACAGTGCCGTCTGAGGGATCGAAGGTCACGGTCATTCAATGTTGGTTTCCGGCCACGCCGCTTACGTGGAGTACTTTTCAGCATTAATGGTGCCTTCACAGATGTGTAAGTTACCCATGCCTTGGGCACTAATGCACCCCCATACCATCACAGATGCTGGCTTTTGAACTTTGCTCACGCAGTTGTGGACAAAGGGGTGTACCTCGCCCCATCCTTTCTTGTGAAAGATTGAGAGATTGAGTATTTTTTGGGAAGCTGTTTTTATACCCAATCATGGCACCCACCTGTTCCCAATTAGCCTGCACACCTGTGGGATGTTCCAAATAAGTGTTTGATGATAATTGGGAACAGGTGGGTGCCATGATTGGGTATAAAAACAGCTTCCCAAAAAATGCTCAATCTTTCACAAGAAAGGATGGGGGGAGGTACACCCCTTTGTCCACAACTGCGTGAGCAAAGTTCAAAAGCCAGCATCTGTGATGGCATGGGGGTGCATTAGTGCCCAAGGCATGGGTAACTTACACATCTGTGAAGGCACCATTAATGCTGAAAAGTACTCCACGTAAGCGGCATGGCCGGAAACCAACATTGAATGACCGTGACCTTCGATCCCTCAGACGACTCTGTATTAAAAACCGACATCAATCTCTAAAGGAGATCACCACATGGGCTCAGGAACACTCCACGTAAGCGGCATGGCCGGAAACCAACATTGAATGACCGTGACCTTCGATCCCTCAGACGGCACTGTATCAAAAACCGACATCAATCTCTAAAGGAGATCACCACATGGGCTCAGGAACACTTTCAACCCATATTCAACTGAATATGGGTTGAAAATGATTTGCAAATCATTGTATTCCTGTTACGATCCGCTGCACGGATCATAGTTTGTTTATGTTTCTCGTCACATATGTTTTCAGCACATTTGATTTTGTTTGTGTTCAGTTGCCATGTCAGCTGATTACTTTCACCTGCCTCTGGTTAGTGTTCGGGACGCGCACCTGTTGCCCGGGCACTAATCAGAGGGCTATTTAGTCTTTGCTCTGGCCTCACTCTGTCTGGCTTCGTAGTTTGTTCCCATACAACTGTTAACGACTACTTTGATTCTGCTAGCTTTTCACGCTATGCTATTTTTTCCTGCTAGCTCCCACGCTAGTCCTTTTGTTTTGCCTTTTGTGCTACATGCATGTTTTTTGTTTATCCATCATATGATTTATATTTAAAATAAATCATTTTCCTACCTGCAAGCTGTGTCCGAAGCCGTCTGCATCCTTGGGAGAACCACACCCGCATCACTATGCGACCAAGTCGTTTCAATTCCGTTTATATTTACATCTAGCACAATTTCCCAACTCATATGAAAACGGGGTTTGTAGTAGAAGGCTATGGCTATAAACTAAGAAGTTGATCAACTTTGACATTCAACTTATACTCATAGATCATGAGAAAGTCACAAAAAGGTGCTCGTTTGCACCCACCTTTTTACATTTTTTATCTTTTTACCTGCGTTACGATTTTGATTAATTCTTCATCTCAGGGAAGATACAAAACATTGAATCAGTCGGCATCCCAGTGAAAGCAGACATTGCATATTAAGTGATTGTTTTGTTACAGTATATTCATAGTTTGTATTTCTTGGTTAGCACTAGTGCTACTTGCTGGATCTGCTTATCACTCAGCTTCTAAAACTTGTAGCTCATCCTCTGTATAGTCAGGCTAAAAGAAGATAAGCTTCTGGATCATCATATGTCCCACACAGTTGTTCGCTCTTATTAATTTTGCCATGATTAGTAGTTATTATTGTTCCATCCATCCATCCATGTATCTTTTCCGCTTATCCGAAGTCGGGTCGCGGGGGTAGCAGCCAAAGCAAAGAAGCCCTGACTTATCTCTCTGAGCCACTGTGTCCAGCTTTTCCTGGGGGTTCCCAAAGCATTCCCAGGCAAGCTGGGAGACATAGTCACCCCAACGTGTCCTGAGTCTTCCCCGTGGCCTCCTACCTGTCAGACATGCCCTAAACAGCTCTACAAGAAGGCGTTAAGGGGGAATTCTGAACCACCTCATGTGGCTCCTCTCGGTGTGGAGGAGAAGCGACTTTACTTTGAGCTCCTCCCAAATGACTGAGATTCTCAACCTATCTCTAAGGGAGAACCCCACCACCCGATGGCGGAAACACATTTCGGCCACTTGTACCCGTGATCTTGTCCTTTTGGTCATAACCCAAAGCTCATGACCATAGGTTAGGATAGGAACATAGCTTGACCAGTAAAATGATAGCTTTGCCTTCCGGCTCAGCTCCTTTTTCACTTCGACGGACCAATGCAGGGTCCGCATCACTGCATAGGCCGCACTTCGACAGACCAATGCAGGGTCCGCATCACTGCAGAGGCCGTACCAATCAGCCTGTCGATCTCACAAGCTGCTCTTCACTCTTTTGTGAACAAAATCCCGAGGTACTTGAACTTCTCGACCTGGGGCAAGATCTTGTCCCCAACCCAAGGAGATGGCACTCCAACCTTTTCCGGGTGAGAACCGTGGACTCGGACATGGAAGTGCTGATTTTAATCTCAGTCGCTTCACACTCTGCTGCCAACCGATCCAGTGAGAGCTGAAGATCCTAGCTAGATGAAGGCAGCAGGTCCACATCATCCGCTAAAAGCAAAGAACTAACCCTGCAGCCATCAAACCAGATCCCCTCAATGCCCTGACTGCACCGAGAAATTCTGTCCATAAAGTTGTAAACAGAGTCAGTGACACAGGGCAGGATTCCAATCCTCACTGGGAACCGGTCCGATTTACTGTCGGCAATGCGGACCAAGTTCTGACACTGATCATACAGGGAGTGGACCGCCACAGTCGGGCGTTCCGACTTACTCTCTGAGCACTCTCCACAGGACTTCCCAAGGGTCGAATGCATTCTCCAATTTCACAAAACACATGTAGACTGGTTGGGCAAACTCCCATGCGCCCCTAAGGATCCTGCCGAGAGTATAGAGCTGGTCCACAGTTCCACGACTATGACAAAAACCAGACAGCTCCACCTTAATCCAAGTTTCGACTATCCGGCATAGCCTTCTCTCCAGTACACCTGAATAGACCTGAGGAAGGCTGAAGAGTGTGATCCTGCGATAGTTGGAACACCCTCTCGTTCCCCTTTTTTAATAGCGGCACCACCACCCCTTTCTACCAGTCCAGAGGCACCGTCCTCTGATTTCCATGCAATGCTGCTGAGTTTTGTCAACCAAGACAGCCCCACAGCATTCAGAGCCTTGAGAAACTCCTGGCGGATATCGTCCTTCTCTGGGGCCCTGCTACCGAGAAGCTTCTTAACTACTTCGGCAATCTCAGCCCCAGAAATAGGAGAGCCCATTACAGAGTCCACAGGCACTGCTTCCTCACAGGAAGACGTGTAGGTGGGATTAAGGAGGTCTTTGAAGTATTCCTTCCACCGATCCACAACATCTCCTTTGTGGGGCGGTATAGCTCAGTTGGTAGAGTGGCCGTGCCAGCAACTTGAGGGTTCCGGGTTCGATCCCCGCTTCTGCCAACCTAGTGACTGCTGTTGTGTCCTTGGGCAAGACACTTTACCCACCTGCTCCCAGTGCCACCCCCACTGGTTTAAATGTAACTTAGATATTGGGTTTCACTATGTAAAGCGCTTTGAGTCACTAGAGAAAAGCGCTATATAAATATAATTCACTTCACTTCACTTCACTTCCTTGTAGAGGTCAGCAGCACACCATCCCTACCATACATGGTGTTGACAGTGCACTGCTTCCCGCTGCTGAGACGGCGTATAGTTGTCCTGAATCACTTCGAAGTCTTCCGGAAAGCGTTCTCCATGGCTTCTCTGAACTCCTCCCATGTCCGGGATTTTGCCTCTGCAACTGCCAAAGCCTGTCGGTGTCTGTCTGCTGCGTCAGGGGACCCGATTGGACAATTTTTCAGCTTGACGCTATCCCTCCTAACTGTGCTGCCCTTACTGATAATACTTTTACTGACGATTTAGATAATAATACTACAAGTGGTCTGCTAATAACAGACATCAACAATCATGTACTAGTTTTCACAATCTATGACGGAAACTACAGGAAGAGAAATATGGATGACAAAAGGACATTTCAAAGTCTATGCTCAGGGAAAAATATGATTGCTTTTGAGAATGAACTAAGAGAACAAAATTGGAACAATGTGGACAATGCAAATGATGATGATGCTCGTGGTAATAGTTTTAATACATTCCTGATGCTGTATGACAAACATTGTCCATTGAAACAACTTAGTAAGATGCAAAAGAAAAACAGTAAACGACGGATGAAAAGGGAATTGAGAAATGCATGTAAAAAAATTGTTTAGTAGAACAGTCATAACACAAAGATCTACAGAAGCAGAAAACAATTACAAATATATAATAATAAGCTAACCAGCATACTCGAACATGCAGAAAATAATATTAGTCAATTATTAGACAAAAACAACATGAGGGCAACATAGAGCATACTAAATAGTATCATTAAATATCGTGCTAAATCGATTACCCACAATAATTTCCAGACAGAAATATAAAAAATTACAATATGGATGAAGTAGTTGAACGTTTACTTAACTTTGTAAATATTGGAATCCATCTGGAATAAATGTTTCCAGATGTAGATGATGGATCAGTTTGAAGACATTAACGAAACATTAACGAAACCTTAGACCAGGGATCCGGCCACCCAGCATCCAAAATCCGGCCCACAGGAAGTCCCAAGTTAAAAAAATATGTTTATTTATTTATTTTTAATTTTATTTTTAAATCTTTCCTTTCTAATCCATTTTCTACCGTTTGTTACTCTTGGTGTCTCCTAGCCGCTCAGGCAAATCATATTGTCTAAAAATGAATTTTCCCATCGATAACGTGACAATGATAAATGTTGATAAACATCAATGTTAATTGATGTTAAATGACAAAACGGATTATAAAGACAATGTATGTGTGTATATATATATATATATATATATATATATATATATATATATATATACATACAGCCTGGCCCCCGGCCAAATTTTTTTAACCAAATGTGGTCCCGAGTCAAAAAGTTTGGTACCCCTGCCTTAGACCGAATTCCCAACTCGATATTCCTCAACAATGTGACAAAGACGAAATATTCAAAATTGTAAATAAATGCAAATCCAAGGCTTCAACTGACTGTCACAGAATATATATGGAAATTATAAAAAAAAAGTATTAAAGAAATTTCAGAACCTTTAGCATATATCAGGATATATGCATATTTCATTTCAAACAGGCAAAATGAAATAGCAATAGTTGTACCGATTTATAAATCTGGAGACAAACACCAATTTGCAAACTACAGACCTGTTTCTTTACTAACACAATTATCTAAAATGTATTGAAAACATTTAATAACAGATTGGACACATTCATAAAAGTGGAACACTGGCAGAGAACTAATACGAATACAGAGCTAACATTTCAACATCGATGGCGTTGAAATTACCAGTGGAATATAAATATATACAGGTGTAGCAGCAGTAATTATGGCGCTGGCAAAATCATTTGACACAATTAATCATAATATCTTAATAAATAAATTAGAATGGTATGGCATCAGAAGATTCATACTGAACTGGATAAGAAGCTACTTAACCAACAGGAAGCAATATGTGATGCTAGGTGAAAAAAATGTCAACAGAATTAAACATATCTTGTGGCGTATCCCAGGGATGAAGGCTGGGACCAAAATGATTCATCTCCATATAAACGGCATTTGTGAAGTTACAAAGAACTTAAAGTTAGTATTGTTTGCGGACGACACGACTGTGTTTTCTTCAGGAGAAAACACACATAAGCCTATACAAATAATAACAATAAATTAATATATTAAAGAGATGGGGTTTGACAAAAATAGACGATCTTTGAATCTCAGCAAAACTAAAATAATGCTATTTGGTAGCAGTAGAAAATACAGCAAAATACAAATAGAAGTAGACATTGAAAGGGGGAAAGAAATCAAATTTTGGGTGTAATTATTGATGATAAAATGAACTGAAAATCTCATATAAAATTATACAACATAATGTGGCAAGTAATATTTCAATAATAAATAAAGCAAAATATATTCTTGACCAAAAATCACTCCATATTCTCTACAGCTCGCCAATGTTACCATATCTGAGTTATTGAGCAGAAATATGGGGAAATAACTACGAAAATACATTACATTCTCTAATCGTGTTACAAAAAAAGATTAGTTAGAATGATACAAAATGTAGGTCATCGAGAATATACAAACACTTTATTTATTGAATCCAAAATACTGAAACTCAATGATTTGGTGCTTTTACAATCAGCTAAAATTATGCACAAAGCAAACTTTAGCCAGCTACCTAAGAGTGTATAACATTTATTCTCAAAAAAAAAGGGGGGGGGGGGGGGACCTTAGATGAAAATCTAAGAAACATTTGTGTGCACGTACTACACTTAAAACCTTTAGTATATCAAAATGTGGAATTAAAAATATGGAGTTGATATAGCCAATAAGTCAAACAAAGTTTTACAAAGTACAAAGAAGAAGAATCTTGATAAATATCTTGAACTTTGTTGAAAATTAGATATTATTCATCTCATTATTTGAATCATGACTGGTTCAACTATTAAAAAAGCTGTTGTATTTAGAAATTATTGTTGTTAATTTTCTAAGGGCATTCAATCGATTTAGATTGGTCAGATCTAGTCAGATCTAGTCTGTCTATGAGCACAAACTGATGAAGTCTACTCGGATGAGCGGCGAAACGTCTTCCAAGACAAACCAAGCAGCCCAGTTGCGATCGATTGAATGCCCTGAGATGACAATGACCTGGATGAAAGAGAACCTTCATTGATGTTAATTGTGTCAAAAGATGAGAACAGGAAGTGAACAAATGTGTTAGTAATTGCTATGAATTGGAATGGGGTAGAATTAAAAAAGCTTTTCTTCGTTCGACTCCTTTTCAAACATGTTGCAATGAGAATATGCAGATTATACGATGAATCATGTTGTTTAAATAAACTTAAACCATAACCATAACATGGTGTTTGTTATGGACAATCTGTGACAAGCACAAATGTCCAATAACAAAATAAAATACCACTCTGTTTTTTGTTGTTGAAGGAAATTGCAAATGATGTGATGTGTCTGTGAAATTAATGCGCCGCCATATGCTTGAAATGAACAAAATACGTAAATATTATGAATGTGCCTTTTACTACATTACATACATATTTACAGTGCAGGGCTGTGAATCTTTGGGCACGATTCGATTCGATTCTTGGGGGTAACTAGTCGATTCAGAATCGACTCTCGTGTCCAACCTATTCAATTTAAAATCAATACTTTTCTAATAACATTGGGTGGCCAGTTATTAATTGCAGTTCTATGATTAACAGCATTCCTCCATAAAATAGACAAACAGCTCTGATAAATTATGTTACAAAAAATGGTTTTGTTTAACAAAATGCTACCTAAACATTTAATAAAGTCAAATACAATTAAGGCAACAAGAGAAGTATCCCACACTTCTCTTTTCTAAAGGAAATATGTACAGCAATATGTGCATCTACAACAGGTCGATCGCGGAGGGTGTGTCAGTCGCTTGCCAGCCAGGCATTAAAAAAATAGACCTAAAAATTAGCGATCATCAATCTTCACTAAGACGTCACTTTCGTCACTTGATTGACATTCACGGCACCCGAAGGTCTTGTGAGATGATGCTGGCTGCTGCGAGCTCATTATAAAGAAACAATTACCGCCAGGAAGGCGAGAAACACTTTTTGTTTCAACAGACTCTTGCGTGCCTGCCGTCAAAACTCTAAATCAAATCAAATCAACTTTATTTATAAAGCACATTTAAAAGACCTACTGCACAGTTCCTGTCTTCACAATAAAAGCGCTGCTTCATCCTGCCTGCGCTAACAAAATAAGAGTCTCAGAAAGCTGGCGTGCACGAAGTTTGCCGCCAATGTATTTCTTGTAAAGTGTATAAAAACGAGTATGGAAGCTGGTCAAATAAGATGCCAAAAACCAACCACTTTTTCATGTGGTATTAGACAGAAAGGAGGACTTTTTTCTCCTCCATTTCAAAATGTGGACGTTATCAGCACTACTGTCTGATTCCAATCAATGCAAGTCATCAGGAACAGGTAATAAACCAACTTATATTCTTGTCTTCATGAAAGAAAGGAATCTATATGTGTTAAACATGATTGTATTATCATTAAACACATTTAACTTGTTAACAAAAACGTCTCTTTCATAAATAAATAAATATAAATTATGTATATAAATTAGGTAGATCCCCTCGACTTGGTCAATTGAAAAGTAGCTCGCCTGCAGAAAAAGTGTGTGCACACCTGATCTACATCAACAATATGATTAGCCTAAGTGGCTGGACAGGACAGATATATATATATATATATATATATATATATATATATATATATATATATATATATATATATATATATATATATATATATATATACACACACACACATATATATATATATATATATATATATATATATATATATATATATTTAATGTAAAAGAGATTTTTGATTGATGGAGGTTTTTGGATGTTTTTAGAGCGCTTTTATGTGTGACTGGAGCGGATCCTATTACCGCCATTGTTAGCCACCTTGAACTCGCTGTATATTACAAATTAAAATGCATAAAGAAAAGAAAGACATATGTGTTCTTGTCTCACATAATGATTGTCAATGATAGACTAACACAAAGAAGAAAGAAAATGCATGATAAACCGTGTCATGTCAACCAAATTGTTTGGAATTTCTAAATCGTTACATTCCAAGTATGAAGCTATAATTGTCTATTATTATCATGTCAAAGTCCACCTCTGTCTTCTTTAGGATACAGTCTCATTTGGAGATTGTGTGCTCTCCACGAAGGATACATGTATTGGTACAGAGATGTGCGAAGAGCTGTGGCACCCTACTAGGTAACACAATAACGCATATTAGTTATCAATGTCATTTTTGAAGCTTGTCTTGCTATTGTATTGCAACTTAATACTATGGACTCTTTGGATAAGCCCTCATATTCAGATGGGTCTTGATGGGGTTGAAATATTTACGAATTCCTCTGCGAGCCACCATGTGCTCCGAAAAGCTGGTCAAAGGATGAACTTGATCAAGTCTGCCACCACCAAGGTACTGTACGGTAGATCATGTCCAACAATTGTCTTTGTGTGAAAAATGTGTGTAAACGCTATGTTTATTTTTCTTGATTCATTCAATCTTCATCAAGATTTTTGACCCTTACATACTGTTCAGGTCAAATTTGACTGACTTTGACATTGGACAACATTTTAAATACCTTATGATAGCTCAATGACGACAACCTTCTTCTTTTTATACGTATACTTTACTGAGTTTAAGTTCCGGGAACACAATAACAAACCGGCTACTGCCGTTCACATAACCGACTAGCAACCGAAGCCCGCGCATAGAGCAATGCATGCTGGGAGTTACCGTAAATACACTAAAAGAGTTACCATAATAATGCGCAATGCAAAAACAGAACATTTACAATTTCCCACCTTTTTTTCTTTTTGTTTTTTGAACACAAAAATCACAGTCTATTAATAATGTCCATAAGTATGAAAATGTAAGAACATGGTGACCAACAAAAAACTTATACAAAAAAAAAACTGTCCACAAAAGAATAGTCTCTATTCCAGTTTCCACTCTCCAACACTGAGTGCCTTTAGGAGCTGAAGTGCGGATGCACCTCGTTTTGTCAAACAGTCAGCTAGCTGCTCTCCTGTAGGTGCCCAGAGAATCTGTTGGATTCTTTTACTCTGAAGAAGTTCTTTGATGCCATTTATTTCAAGGCGGAGCCTTTTCTCTGTCACTGACTTAGTAGACTTGATGGCGTCTGCAAGGGAGTGATAATCAGTGACACACACTATTGGTAAGACATGTTGTGATACATTCCCTGTGGTAAGTTCTGCATGAAGGTCAGATAAAGAAATGGCACTGTCAACAGCATCTGCAAGGGCAAGAGTTTCTCCAGCAAGAGTGGTCCGTACGACTCTCCTGATCTTTTTTTGACTGCCAGTACACAGGTGAGAATCTTCCTTCCTCACCCATCAGCAGAATGAGATGTCCCCCTTGAGTGCCTCCATCTGTAAGGTTTCCCAGCGAGGCGTCGCAGAACACTACTAGCTTTAGAGAACTGTCTTTTCCCAGGTTCTGAAACTTCAGTGTCACCTGTTCTGATTTCAATTTTCTCACCACCTTGTTTGTGTCATGTAAAGTCTGCACAGTAGCATGTTTTATGTTAGCTGCAAGGACACATGTATCAAACATAATATCCGGTCTACTTTGTCTGGCAACCCACAGAAGTTGACCTATTTTTGATCTCAGGTCATCAATTTCACTTTCAGTCAAAAGAGCATCCCGTCTCATGGCTCTGGAGATGTCTATGTGAATTGGCTGGAGATTCTGTATGTAATAGTCTTGATGCATACATGTTACTCCATTTGCAGTGACGTACTCCATGCCTACATAGCGAAAGCTGTCATGTTCTTCTCTGCCCACTTGAAAGGCAGATTGCAGGTGAGGGATTACGGTTGTTGGGAAAATCTGTGAACCACCCCAGATGAAATCATCAACATGACAAGCAAGCACTCCAGACACATTACAATCTTTATCCAACCAATAAAATAAAACAGGGTCAATTTGTGACATATTTCCTCCAGTTTGCAACATTGTTTCTTTAACCCTATTGTACCAGTACAGTGATGCATCATTTAGTCCATAAACACATTTGTTTAGCTTCCATAGAGTTCCCTCACTCTTAGCTTCAGGTGGTGGACGAACATAAATGTCTCGGGATAACTCATTTCCTTGAAGGAATGCTGACTTTATGTCCATAGAGTGGGATGTCCATCGGTTTTGACATATCACAGACATGAGTAGTCTAAGAGACTCTGAGGCACATGTTGGTGAGTCTTTTGGGAGATCTTTTGTGTTTAGCTCTTCAAATCCTCTCGCTACTAGCCTTGCTTTTGGAACTATGCTGTCTGGTGTGTCTTTGAGTGTACACACCCATCTTGTGGAAATGCATTTTTGTCCCATGTTTTTTACTTCATCAAACACACCGTGTTTCTCCCAGTTACTGATTTCAGTAAGTTTAGCTGATTCAAATGACACATCCTTTGTAACAAGTACATCCTCGTGATCAGATGGCTGTTCCACCCTGTTCGATGACTGAATCTGCAGTGTGTCAACCTGTGAAAGGTCAGCTGACCTTGTTGTGCCAGTGAGGTTAACTGGCTCAGTGTACTCCAGATTGTACCAGTCCTTGTGTTTGTCAGTTGCCTTTCCCGCTCGACCTAGCACTTTTGCTGTGTGTGAAATTCCAGTGTCTCTTTCCACATACTTAATGAATTGTCCTGCCTTTAGATTCATACTACGGTCTGTTCTTATGATAGGAGGTTGTCTGTCGGATGGATCATTATCCTGCTCATTGCTGTCTCTGTCATTATTTGAGCTCCCTGCCGCATTCTCTGTGTCAGGCACACTGTCTACATCACTAGATACAGTATCAGTTGATCTTCAACATGTTCAATGCCACATTCTGCTGCATTAAGTTCTGTCTGGCTTTCTTGTCTGTCACGAGACGTGTCAGTGTAGTGATCTGTGGCCTTGCGCAGTCTACAGCGATGCACCCGGACATAGGAGCCTCCATGTCTAAGAAATATTACCACCCCGTTTCGTCCAATAACCACCCCAGGGCCTTTCCATTCAATGCAGTCCATTCTTTTGTAGTACACTTTATCTCCAGTTTCGTAGTATTCAGCTGTGCTGCGAAGCTGTGTGCGCAGAGCTCTCCTGATTCTCTCAGAGCACTCTGTCTCAGTAAACGCTGTCCTTGCTTCATGTAATGCTGAAATGTGCTGTCCTACCTATTTACTCATGGTAGTGCCCTCCAGGGCAGGCGGTTTATCAACCAGCACAGAAGGTAGGTCCGGGTTTTGTCCAAACACCAGCTGGTATGGACTAAATCCATGCACATTGTGCATTGTATTCTTTGCCATCAAGGCCCAATCTAGGGCTGCTTTCCAGTCACAAACACTGCTTTTCTTCACTTTTAACAGGATCTCTGTAAGTGTCTGGTTATGTCTTTCCATCAATCCATTACTCCATGGCCTGTAGGCAGCAGTGGTTTTCACTTCAATATTAAAGTTGTCAGCCATGTCTCTCATTTCCTCATCATTGAATTCACCTCCATTGTCACAAAAAATCTTAGATGGGGCTCCATGAACACTCACCCAGGAATGAATAAAGTGCCTCACAATTTCACTGGATTTTTTTGTGGTAACAATGCTACCAGGTTTGGGCTTGTTGTACTTGAGACATGTTTCACAGCTGCTTACGATGTCCTTCAGAATAGTAACACTCTCATCATCATTACTTCCAACACTAATTTGTAATTTTTTGAGTTTATCAACTGAGGCATGTCCAAACTGCTTGTGAAGTTTCACCAATACTTTGTGTTTTTCATCTTTACTCATGCCATCTCTAATGGCCAGAACCTCATCAGTTTGGGGTTCATTCTCAGGGGTGGCTGTGCAATCTCTGTCCACTGTGTTTACACAGTAGTGTCCTGAGGATGTAATCTCAAGAGGCACTGGTTTCTGAAACATCGTGGCTTTATCATTCTCATTGTCAAGCACTGCTTTTGCCCTCTTAAGTGACGTTTTACTTAGTAATAAAGGAATGTTCACTGAGACCACCTCAGTCTCTATGTGGCACCTGGTTTGTCCTATTTTAGCTGGGACTTTTACTTTTTTTATGGAATGAACAACTTGTCCATCACCAAACTTAAAAGCTCTTCTACTCTGCGTATTTTCAATTTTTTTCTTGTCACTCTCCTTCAGTGTATGAATGTAATTATCCGGCCATTTTTCACCACAGACTGTTCTGGTGCATGCAGTGTCAATTACAGCTGAACCTAAGGCTTCTACCATGAATATTTCAGCATCAGAAACTGACTCTTTGGAAAACAATGTAACATTGCACTCTTCAATTGGTTCTGTCTCTGCATTTTCCTCTGTAATTTTTACATGTTCAGCCTTATTTGGGCAGACCTTAGCCCAGTGAAATGTACTCTGGCAAATAGCACACTTAGACCTCCTGCCGAACCTATCTAGTGGGTTTGAGCCAGTCAATGGCGCCCTCTTTTGGTCGGGTTGGGAACGAAATTTCCTTCCGTCTCTTTTCCTATGATCCACATAAAAAGCAATATCTTCCATCCATCCATCCATCCATTTTCTACCGCTTATTCCCTTCGGGGTCGCGGGGGGCGCTGGAGCCTATCTCAGCTACAATCGGGCGGAAGGCGGGCATGTGAATTCCCCCGCTGCATGTGGGCGGCTGCACATTGTCTCCAAAAATCCTTTTTAAAGCTGACTTCATGCTTGCAAATGTAAGTGTTGAACAAGCTGTAAGCGCAAGCTGTTTATCTTTAACATCGAGACTGGCTGTGTTCAACAACTTGAATGCCAAAACAGCGTCGGGAAGAACCATGTCAAAATTAGCGCATTTTGTTGTACCTCTGCTCGAACTGAACGATGTAATCCACCATGGAAACTTCGTTTTCTCTCCAAATCTTGTCAAAGTCTGTGAATGCATCATAAGCTCTGTCCTTTTCTTCTTTTAAGAATACATTATCCAATGCCTTTACAAGGGTCTTCATCCCATCATCTTTGTTCAAATCATCCGCAGGTATTTCCAAAGCTGTATCTCTAGCTCTCCCCCTCAGTGATAGAGCAACTTCTAATGCTTGTTTCTCCTTATCGAGGTCGGTAACACATTTCCACTTAATTTTTCCAGCTTTCATATGACTTATTTTCTTCAAACGTAGGAGGGACTCTGTAGTTAGCGTTGTTAGATATCCTCTGCTACCATTTGATAACTCAATGACGACAACCTTCTTCTTTTTATACGTATACTTTACTGAGTTTAAGTTCAGGGAACACAATAACAAACCGGCCACTGCCGTTCACATAACCGACTAGCAACCGAAGCCCGCGCATAGAGCAATGCATGCTGGGAGTTACCGTAAATACACTAAAAGAGTGTACCATAATAATGCGCAATGCAAAAACAGAACATTTACACCTAAACTTCATTAGTTCAGCATGAGTTTTAGTTTAGGTAAAAAAATAATAGTTTTTTAGTATAGCTGCTGATCCCCTTGCAAAGGAAGGATCGTCACACAAACTAGAAGCAATAACAGGCACGCGGGAAAAAAGCAATGACCATCATAAAAGCCAGACATGGTCAGCGGGTGAAGCAACATCCCCGCTGAAGCAAGCAAGGTATACCATTCATTGTCAACAACTGACCAAGTATTAGTCTTTGGACTTCAGGCTCACGTAGAATCGATTAAATCACCATATGTACAGTAATAACAAGATTGGTCAATCTGATCATTGTCCACGTCACCCGGATTTCCACTGGATGTGTAACAACTGCTGAACGGCGCCGCCCCAGAACATCTCCCAACATTGCAGTCAGTAAGTTCCTTATTTTCCTCTATCTTATTGTTGTGGGGTATACTGCCCGTACATGCATAGCACATGCATCCTCTGCTGTTGCTCTTTCTAATATAAAGTATTGTATAGTTCTAACTGGAGATCAACAGATTATCAGCACCGATATTTGGCATTTTGACTTATATATATATCGGTATCTGTCTTTTTTTTTATCCAACTACAACAGTTCTACATCAGCAGATACAATATTTACACATATGATACCAATATTAAAGGGGAACAGCACTTTTTTTGGAATTTTGCCTATCGTTCACAATCCTTATGAGGGACAAGAAGATAAAGGTTTTGTTTTGTTTTTTTGCATTCTCACATATAAACATCGGCTTGTTCCACTTAGCTTGCAATGCAACTAATGGGAGCAATCAATTGTACCTCTAAATCACTTTTAAATGCTTTCAAAAACCGTCACCAATACTTAATTTACGTTCCGTAACGTATAATAACCAAACTGTAGCGACATTGTTATTATAAGAGCCAACACTGAGGAACTCTTTTTCTATAGCGTGGTAACACATGGCCGTGCTTCGGTATTAGCCGTTAAAGCTAACTACGGCCAGAGATAAGCTAGCTTCTTTGTCAGCACAAAACACGTTTGACTTTGTGTTGCACAACACTGTGATAGGACAATAGCCTGTACTGACTGAAAAATATGAACAATCATATTACTGTATCTGTAAAGTATTAGCCCACATTTCATGTTTTGTTTGTACACAGCTAGCCAGACAGCGTATGCAGTGTAGTTTTAATAACATGCATGACATGCTGCGTGTATCATGGTTGATATTAAAATGTAACTCACTTGATGGACAGTTGTGTGTTTGGTTCACCTGGCCGGGGACATTTTTCCCAGTTTATTTGAGCTAAGCACGCCATTTATGTCGAAATAACTTGTCTTCAAATTCTTCATTTACAGCTTTGTGTCACACCAACCTCACTCTATAGTCTTCCGTCTGCTCCAATGTTTCACCCTCTTCTCGTGCTGGCTTTTAGAAGCAGTAGTTTGTCCTCCTGTCATCCATCCATTTCCCACCGCTTGTCCCTTTTTGGGGTTGCGGGGGGTGCTGGAGCTTATCTCAGCTGCATTCGGGCGGAAGGCAGGGTACACCCTGGACAAGTCGCCCCCTCATCGCAGGGCCAACACAGATAGACAGACAACATTCACACTTACATTCACACACTAGGGCCAATTTAGTGTTGCCAATCAACCTATCCCCAGGTGCATGTCTTTGGAGGTGGGAGGAAGCCGGAGTACCCGGAGGGAACCCACGCAGTCACAGGGAGAACATGCAAACTCCACACAGAAAGTTATTCAGCTTTAAAAAGATAAGGTTGTAAATCCTCATTAGTCCAAAAATAGTCATCTTCGTTTTCTATTACCATTAAGTCTTCCATGATTGGAACACACACACGTCTTTGTTTCCGGAAGTAGGAACACACTTTAGTTGCCAGAAGTCGTAAGTGCGCTGCAAGGAAACGGAAATCAATGCGCGGAAGAAGTCAGTCATTGATTAATATGACAAAAATACGGTAAATATTGTACATATTAGATATTGTTGTGAACGTGTCTGTTACTACATTACATATACACTGGCATTGTGTATACAAAACGATGGAGGGCTTAGAAGGCTACAATGACTCCCATTAGCCGTATCTTTCAAGCGTTTTTTTATCATCTTTAAAATCCTAAAAAATAAAAAAAAAAGACGTGTGTTCTTGTCTCTCCTAATGATTGTGAGCGATAAGAAACATTCCAAAAAAAAGTGCAGTTACCCTGCACTTCCCAGATGGGTCCCAGAAAGATATTTTTGCCAAAAATCCAAACTTTGTGTAAATATGTTGATGCCGTGGATAACCGCTACAGATAACCGCCACAGTAATCTGCTGTAACGTACTTGCTGTGTTTTTTTTTCTTCATTCTTGCATTGAACAAAAAGAGCACAGTCTACCAATGCTGGCATACAAGCCGCGGTGCATGTTCATCAACACACACAGCACTTGCAAGCAGAAAAAGTGTAAAGACAGAAAATAGAGAATGGACGTATTTTGGCTTTAAACCTAACAATAAAGTTGGAGCGATAAATACTGCAGTGCTGATCTGCAAGTGGTGCTTTAAACATACCTAGCTAGTGTCTAATGTCTATCTGTATTCTATTTTTATTTGAATCCTCACCTGGTTTGCGACAAACTACGTTTCTTATTGATACCATCCCTGCAGACGAGGAATAGCAAAACATGCTTCACTACACACTGGTGGAGGACACAATAGCTCACAGTCATCGCTAACAGCAAGCCAGGGCTTCTGAATGTAAACAAGGGTGGTCTACACAGATATCAATTGAAACAATATCAAGTAGATCTATTCGGCACTACAATGATTACGTTGAGATTTTTTATCATCACAAAATGTTTTTTTTCCTTTTCTTTATGATGTTCATAAACCCAGAAAATATGTCACTGGACACATAAGGACTTTGAATATGACCAATGTATGACCCTGTGACAACTTGGTATCGGATCGATATCCAAATTTGTGGTATCACCCAAAACTTATGTAAAGTATCCAAGCAACAAAATAGTAATTGCTTATTATATTTTAACAGAAGTGTAGCTGGAACATGTTAAAACAAAACATAACCAGATATTAACAGTGAATGAAAAAATGTATTAATAATCTATCCATTTTCTACCGCTTTTCCCTCATTTTTGACAAAATAATACAATGAGAAATTACACTGTATGTTACTGCATATGTCAGCAGCCAAATTAGGAGCCTTTATATCACATTTGCTTGCTTACTACTAAAAGTAAAGTTTTCTAGTATGTTCACTGTTGCTTGATAATGGTGTAAAAAAAAAAAAAATAGATTTACAAATCAATCGCGATTCTTGTAACGATTCTTAATCGTTTAAAAAAAAAAAAAAAAGCAATATACAAAAGTATACAGTATATGTTTATATACTATTTTTTTTATCTGTCCTGTCGAACCACTCAGGCAAATCATATTGTTGATGTATATGCCCATATCTGCTGTACTGATTTACTGTAGAATAGAGAAGTGGAGGGTAGTTCTCTTGTTGCCTTTTTTGTATTTGACTTTATTAAATGTTTGGGTAGCATTTTATTTTAGCGGTTTGTCGATTTTATGGAAGAATGAGGTTAATCATAGAACTGGCATCCAATGTTATTAAAACATAACATGTAATGGTGGTGCTTTGGTCAAAAGTATGCATACATTTTGATTTACAGACCTATTTTCAAGCCCCCTTTTTGACTGTCTCTAAAAACTGAATGTTTTACATGCAAATACCTCCTCCGCATCACGCCTTCTCACGCTGACTAAAACTCCTTCCCTGCTTTGCCTTTAAGGTAGTTTTTGAGATATATTTCCCGCTAGGTTCTGAAAAATATCTTACATTAAAACTATACATCCATCCATTTTCTACCGCTTGTCCCTTTTGGGGTCGCGGGTTTGCTGGAGCCTATCTCAGCTGCATTCGGAGGAAGGCGGGGTGCACCCTGGACAAGTCGCCATCTCATCGCAGGGCCAACACAGAACTATTTGGGAATTGAAGGGATTATACTATGAAGATTTTTTTTCTACATTTAAAACACTTCCTTGTGGTCTACACAACATGTAACGGTGGTTCTTTAGTCAAAATTTTACAGACCGCTTTCAAGTCGCTTTCTGATCGTCTTTTCATTATGTGCCGTTTTGTGGTTGGTCTTATTTACGTGGCTCTACTTCGACAGCATCTTCTCCTAGTCATCCATTTTGTAGTTTTTAGCAATCCCATCGCAAATCTATTGACAGTTATAAATTCGAACTATACACTATTTTGTATTAGAAAGGGCAAAAGAGGGTATAGAGAAAGAAAAAGCTTATGGGCTACAATGTCGGACTACACCGGCGGACTCGAGCAAAGCACTTTGGCTACACTTCTACCATGTATGAAGATATACGCTGATGTCACACTCGGGGAAAAACGTCACAGATTGTGGAAATTCCAAATGGCTCGTTTGGAGGAAGTATGAAGGAAGGCAGGATTGTTTTATAAATATCTCCACCATGCATGTACTTCGGCTTCCTCCCACCTCCAAAAACATGCACCTGTTGATAGGTTGATTGGCAACACTGAATTGGCCCGAGTGTGTGAATGTGAGTGTGAATGCTGTCTGTCTATTTTGTGTTGGCCCTGCGATGAGGTGGCGACTTGTCCAGGATGTACCCTGCCTACCGCCCGAATGCAGCTGAGATAGGCTCTAGCACCCCCCGTGACCCTGAAAGGGACAAGCGGTAGAAAATGGATGGATGGGGAAACAAAAAACAACAACTACATTCACTTTTAACGATTGTACAATTAAGAAGCATGGCAAACCCTGAAATATATTTCATCAGGCAATCCCAATGTTGGTGATCATTTGCATAATTTCACCATTTTAAAAAGGAAAGAAGAAGAGAAAGAAGTGGGTAAATATTGCAATAGTTAGTATTTGATTTTGGACAACACTACACTGTTAAAATATACATGCTCAGAACTACATGAAGTACACAGTGCATTGAAGTGTACTGATGGAAATAATAGGAAAACTCTGATTGAACCACTTCTGATGAAGATGTTTCCGATCACATGAGAACAGTATGTAAGTGTTCATTCATATTAGAGAATGTTGATTGGGCTATTGTCAGAAAAGTTGGTGTCTTTACAATGACTGTCACTGTACTTCAGACAATGCATTTTGGTGATTTATTGTAGAGTGGAGGAATTTACCTGTATGCAAATCAGAGGGGATGCGATGGAGACCGACTGTATTATGATGGTTGTGCCATGGTGGCCATCAACGGGGACATTGTGGCACACGGAGCACAGTTCTCTTTGAACGATGTGGTAAGTTTGAGAAAAACCTTACAGTTACTACAGTCTTTTAATCTGCACATGTGCATGTGCGCTGCAGACCTGTAAACTGAGAAACATTAGTGCATGCAACATAGAAGACAAAAATGTCCTTTACTGAATTATTTAAGTTTAATAACACAAATAATGTGTCACACAAGAGCATGGAACATTACAACTTAAGATACATTGGGAGACTTCAGACGGCACTATCAGTGGAGAGTGAAAATGCTACAGTACCTGTTAAAACCAGCGATTGGCGACCTATCCAGGGTACTCCGCCTAGCTCTGGGCCATTTTTGGAACAATGCTTTTCTGCATGGCACATTGTAGAAATAAATACCAAAACATACTGTAAATGTCAAGAAATACATTTATCAGGCATAATGTAATGCGAAAAAGCCTAAAATATTGATACTAACAACAAATAGAAACACAGATAATTGTCTTAAAATATGTTTAAAATTGTTTTATCCTTTTTATTGTCTTATTTCGTTACAAATTACATGTTGACGTGGATTTTTTTTCATTAGATAAATAAATTGATGTCCATCGATCCACCCATTATTGATCGGTCCACTGGGAAAACTCATGGTACACCCAGATGGCTTGTCCATTTCTGCCGGTTTTTGTCTACAGCGCTAACCTTTCTGAGTAATGCAGTATATAAAAACCACTGTCCCCATGTCCTCACTTCCAGGTTTAAATTGACAGAAATGTGAATGTGTAATAATCTTTCATTGTCTTACATTAACAATAAAACGCCATATGTTGGAACATTAATTAAAGTTGCGTTTTGCAAAAAAATATGTTCATGTCAAATTGTGTTTCCATTCTCTTATCTTTTAGGAAGTGATTACTGCCACTTTGGACCTTGAGGATGTACGCTGCTACAGAGGAGAGTCTTGTCAGCTGCAGATGGTGAGGCCTGCTATAATCTTCAAATTAGTGTTTTTCAGTAAACTGCTGGCATGATTCTGGCTGTGTTAAAAAAAATTATGTTGTTCTGGGCAACATTGTTCCTTTCCAAATATGTTAATCTACATACTGTCAAATAGAGACTTTCAAAATGGAGTGCTAGCAAATTTTCCTGTTGTAAGGTGATGAGAAAAGGACACAAGTTGATCATTTGAAACATTTAGTAATGTAAATTTAGTTTTTCAGTCACATGTGAGAATGCTTGCAATTGGATCATTTGGATAGGTGGTCATTTTAGATGCAATTAATTCTTCCACGCATCGCCTGTGTTGAAATATTATTTTAAAGACAAACATCATCGCTATTTTCTTTGTCAAACATGGTAGAAAATAAACTTCATAGCATATCTTACTCCAGGCATTTATGGTGGAATCTTCTTTATTTTCTGGAGTTATTTGCCATGTCTCACACGCATCAGAGATAGTACTACAGTTTCATATATTTTGTTTCCATTTTCATATATTTTCTTTGCTATATGTTATAGAGATTTCTAAATACAGAGTTTGCATTACCAATCGGTATTCTTATTTTTTCTGAACTTTTACCATCGTTGCTGATGGTGCTCCCTTAATACTGGAATTTCTCCACCTTCTGAATGTCTTTTTCATAAATTCTAATTTGTGTGCCTTCTTTTCCGATATCCATTACTTTGCATTTAACTTTGTTGAATCTTAGGCCAATTTTGCTCATGACTTCTTTAGTTTTGTCAGTGCATCACTGTAGGTTTTGTGTGTATTCTTTTCAAAGAGTGCGATGTCATCAGCAAAATCAAAGTCGAACAGATCTTTCTCACCAGACCGTACCACAAAGTTTTCCTTTTTCAGTTCTCTCATCCCGAAGTCAATCACCTGGAGGAACAGAAAAAAATGACAGAATATCTCCCTTTGTTCATTGTTCAGTTGCACACATCATTTGCAGTTCTCGTAGAAGACCTGCATTACAACTATGATTTTGTCAGGAATGTCATAGTATCCCACTATATTCCACATCGTTTCCCTGTTAACGCTGTCAAAGGCCTGTCAACAAACGTTACTGAAAGTGTCTGTTGATATTCAATGTACATTTCAATAATCCCTTTTAGGGAATGTATGGCGCCTGTGCATGATCTTTCTTCTCTGAAGCCTGATTGTTGTCCCCTTAACTTTACATTGACTTCTTTCTTTACTCTTGCCAGTGCGATGCTTGCAACTACCTTCCAAACCACAGATAGCAGAGTTACTTTCCTCCAGTTTGAGCATTTTGTTAGGTCATCTTTCTTGGGTAGTTTTATTGTAAGAAGAGTAAGTCACTCTGTTGAAACCTGTTCCTTCCGCCATACCAAGTTGCATAGTTTACAGAGTTTGTGGATGGATTCTTCGTCCGTAATTTAGAACAATCTGGATATGTTTCATCAACGCCTGTTGCTTTATTGTTTTTAAGTTTCTTCAAAGCTTGTATTACTTCATTTACTGTTATGTCTCCACAGTTTATGTTGAGTTGTTGTGTCTCCGTCAGGACTATTTCCAGTTCCTCTTCTGGATTTGGCTGATTCAGGATAGTTTTAACATGTTCGAACCATCAATCTGCTTCTTCCTCTTTCGTTTTTAGAGTTTATCCATCTTTCCCTTTAGTTTCTACTCTCTTTTTCCTGAAAGTTGCTTTACTGTTCTGTATACTGTTCTTGTGTAGTTTTTTGCTGCTGCTTGCTTTGCGTGTTTGGCTTTCCCTTCATACCAGTTCTCCTTGTCTTTCTTGCACCTTTTTTTTACTGCCTTATCAAGCCTTTTGCATTTTTCACTATGTGTGGAAAAGACCCGTTCCTTCTGCTGCTTCCTTTTGTCGATGAATTTCCATGTTTCATCCAGTATCAATTGTTCCTTATGTGTGCCTCATTTTCTTCCGATTGTGTTTTCTGCAGCATCCGTTACTGCCTCTTTGAAACGATCCCATGTCCTCGTCTCCGAGATTTTCCAGTACCGCAAATCTGTTTCCTAACTCTCAGTTTACATCACACAGGCAGAACAATATTCTTATGAAGATATTATATATATACTATAGATATTATACTCTTTTAAATAATTAAGGTTGCAGTTGAAAGAAGTCTGGTTTAAAACCACATACCGTGGTATATACAGTACAGGCCAAAGGTTTGGACACACCTGCTCCTCATTCAATGAGTTTTCTTTATTTTCATGACATGACATGAGATGGTCACTGAAGGCATCAAAACTATGAATGAACACATGTGGAGTTATGTACTTAACAAAAAAAAGTGAAATAACATCAAACATGTTTTATATTCCATCCATCCATCCATCCATCTTCTTCCACTTATCCAAGGTCGGGTTGCGGGGGCAGCAGCCTAAGCAGGGAAGCCCAGACTTCCCTCTCCCCAGCCATTTTGTCGAGGTCGGGTTGCGGGGGCAGCAGCCTAAGCAGGGAAGCCCAGACTTCCCTCTGCCCAGCCATTTTGTCCTATTTTCTTCAAAATAGCCACCCTTTGCTCTGATTACTTTTTTGCACACTCTTGGCATTCTCTCGATGAGCGGTAGTCACCTGAAATGGTTTTCAATTCACAGGTGTGCTTGAAGCTCATCGAGAGAATGTCAAGAGTGTGCAAGGCAGTAATCAGATTAAAGGGTGGCTATTTTGAAGCAACTAGAATATAAAACATGTTTTCAGTTATTTCACCTTTTTTTGTTAAGTACATAATTCCACATGTGTTCATTCATAGTTTTGATTTCTTCAGTGACAATCTACAATGTAAATAGTCATGAAAATAAAGAAAACACAGGTGTATCCAAACTTTTGACCTGTACTGTAGGTATTACGAAACCTCCACTTGAATGTAGAATGAATGAATGATGGTTCTCAGTTTTCACTGTGAAATGTTTTAAGTGTCTAGAAAAGCACCATATAAATCAAATCCATTATCATTATTATTATATGCTCTAACACATACAGTACACTGCAATACTACTCTGTTTAATTATGTAGTTGACTATTTTAGTATTATTTCAACTTGAGGGTGCCACAGCACACTTGTCTGAGATAGTAAGGTGTGCTGTAGGAATTTTGCCATTTCATCTAAAATGGTTCCAGAAATCACTTTCTGTGATCACGTGAACCTTTAAATGCAGTTAAATAATCTTCCACTAGATGACAGCAGGGAGCTAATGGCCTCGTTGGTCACAGTATAATCAGTGAATTTAGAATCACTTAGGCAGCAGTGAGAGATGTGGATAAATAACTTAAAAAGGAAACATACAAATACAAAACAGGATAACTTGATAAGTCACATCAGTATTTTCTAACTTTGTCATTATAAGCGTGTTCACAAAAGGGGAGGGCTTAGCAGCAACTAAATGTCTGTAAAGCACTTTGTGACAACTGGATCAAGTGAATTGATTCACTTCAGTAAGTCGCGGCGCAACTCGAATCCATAAAATACAAATCACTTTTACCATCACCAGTATCCAACATTATAACAACATGTGTAGGTATGTTTTAAGACGACCACAATTCATGTTTTAAGACGGCCACAATCATTCCAGTGCCAAAAAAACCCACAATCTCCTCCCTCAATGATTACCGCCCCGTTGCACTCACCCCCATCATAATGAAGTGCTTCAAGAGGCTGGTAAAGGAATATATTGTCTCCAGACTTCCCCCCACATTTGACCCATACCAGTTTGCTTATCACCCTAACCGCTCCACAGAGGACACCATCTCCTCTGCACTCCACCTGAGCTTAGAACATCTGGAAGGAAAGGACACACACATGCAGATGTTGTTCCTGGACTTCAGCTCAGCATTCAACACCATCATCCCGCAGCACTTGGTGAGCAAACTGGCCCCCCTTAGATTCAGTATCCCCCTATGCAACTGGCTGCTTGACTTCCTCACAGACAGACCCCAATCTGTGAGAGTGGGCAACAACACCTCCAGTGCTATCTCCCTGAGCACCGGCTCCCCCCAGGGCTGCGTCCTGAGTCCGCTGCTGTTCACGTTGATGACTCATGACTGCTGCGCCAGGTCCACTACCAACCACATTGTGAAGTATGCGGACGACACGACAGTAGTGGGCCTCATCCGTGACAACAATGACATGGACTACAGGGAGGAGGTGAAACATCTGGTTGACTGGTGCAGAACCAACAACCTGGTCCTGAATGTCAACAAGACCAAGGAGATCATCGTTGATTTCAGGAAGCACCAGTCCAGCCACGCTTCACTCTACATCAACGACACAGCGGTGGAGATAGTAAGCAGCACCAAGTTCCCGGGGGTGCAGATAACTGACAATATAACCTTGTCCCTACACACCGGAGCTCTTGTAAAAAGAGCTCAGCAGCGCATGCACTTTTTGCGTCAGATGAAAAGAGCACAGCTCCTTCCCCCCATTCTCACCACATTCTACAGAGGCACTATAGAGAGCCTACTGACCAACTGCATCTCTGTCTGGACTGGAGCCTGCAGTGCCTCAGACTGGAAGTCTCTCCAGAGAGTGGTGAGGACGGCGGAAAAGATCATCAGGACTCCTCTTCCTCCTATCCAGGAGATCGCAAAAAGCCGCTGCCTGACCAGGGCTCAGAAAATCTGCAAAGACTCCTCCCACCCCCACCAAGGACTGTTTTCACTGCTGCACTCTAGAAAGAGGTTCCACAGCCTCCGAAGCAGAACCTCCAGGTTCTGTAACAGCTTCTTCCCTCAAGCCGTAAGACTTAACTCGTAAGGATTAACTCGCTGGAATAAAAAAGACAATATAACATACATCCATAAATGTGGACGCATGTGAAAAAGTGCAATATATTTATCTGTACAGTAATCTATTATATATATATATATATATATATATATATATATATATATATTTTATATATATATATATATATATGTATTTATTTATACATTCACCTTATTTCTTTTTTTAATCCTGCACTACCATGAGCTTATGTAACAAAATTTCGTTCTTATCTGTGCTGTAAAGTTCAAATTTGAATGACAATAAAAAGGAAGTCTAAGTCTAAGGTCAGGAAAGACAAACATCATCGTAGGTCCCCTTTAATTAAAGTGGTATCTCAATTTAGATGAGCCTTACTTCTCGTATGATTCAGTTTTGGACTAACATGTCAAATGACAAAAACCTTGCCCCAGTTTTTGTATCCCATCTTGGATACTGTAGGTCCAAACACTGCACGTAAAAAAGAAATGCGTAACATTTCACGGAATTAAGTGCCCAAACAAGAAATCTCATTTATGCATTTTATTTATCAATTATATTTATTTATTTTGTTGTCTGCATATAAAACTATCCTTTAACAGTGTTTCCCACAGAAATGCATTAGACAGGTGGTGGTCGGTTGTTGAAGGGGCCGGGGCAATGCATATGACAACATTTGCATATGGGCGCGCCAATATATGACGTCATCATCTAATTTGTATATTAGCAAAATGCAATGCGGATACATTTTTGTTTATGTTTTCAAAAAAAGAGTCATATCTAATGTTTTAAAAACTTATTTAACAACAGAAACTGGGACTGTAACAGTATTATAAATACCGTAGTATTTCGGTATCACAATCATCACAATAATACCGTGACGTGATATAGTATAAAATTAAAACTTGTTCAGTGTAGTTTTTTGCTGGCACTTTTGAATTGGTCGATCTGGAAGTAAACTGCATCTGCCAAAATTGCCTGCATAGCGCAAGTGTAGAAAGTCTGTGTGCAGGAGGTCGTAAAGTAGAGGGAAAAGATAGTCGCCTCCTCATAACTGTCACAGAAAATATGTTTGAAGCCAGCGAAGCCAAGCATCAGTTTGTGAGGTATTGACATTATTAAGTTATATTGTTTGTTTACTCTTCTGAGAAACAACATTTTCCAGACTGATTTGAAAAAAATATTACTGGACACTGTAAAATGTAAAAGTTAAAAGACACTAAAGTGAACATTACTGTTTTGCACTTTTGCACTGGATGTTTACATTGTTACTTTAAAGACATCAACTGTAAGTTATTATTTTAAATATTTTCTTGAAACAGTAGATGTTCTTGTACAATTATTTGCACTTAGGAACACTTCTTTGTAGTAAAATAAAAAAAATGATTAGAACATTTTAGCTATAGGTTAGTGTTCATTTACAGTAGGCATGCTTTTCCTAAACATTTCTGACACTTCCTTTTACACACTATGGCATTTTTACCAAATTTTTTTTGGGGGAGACATATACCGCAATAATATGATATCGTACCATGAGATTCTGATACCATTACATCCCTAACGTTTTTTTTACTTACAGGTTGGTTTAATTTTTGTGGAGCAGTGGAAAGTGTCCACTTTGTAGCTCTAGGAGTTGTTGTTGCCCAAATAGATATTTCTGGGTGGCTGCTTCACCAAGTTGGTGTCTGATTTGTAGGCTGCAGTTAAAGTTGCCCTCGCTGAACAAAGGTGAAGCCATTCCCGCCAAACACTGCCTTTCAGCCGGTCTAAGTCCAAGTGCTGCCGCCAATTGTCGTTGTTCTCGTGTTTTGGATGAACACAAGTCCAGCCCAACAGTCTCAAAATAGTTTATTAACCTGTTCAACAAGCTGCAAGTGTCTCTAGATAAAGTTTACACCACTTTTTCTTCTATGATTCCTATTACCTCATGTCTTTTTCTTCCCTTGTAAGAAAAGGTGCATCTAATCTGGGTAAGAGCTACGATGCGCACTGCCGCCTCGTGCTGTAACTACAATCTACATTCGAAGTCCAATAAAATTAATGAGCGAAGACGGCAAACTATATCTGTAGCTACACAAAATATATTTGTGGCAGCCCGTCACAAGTAAATTAATTTATGGGAAACGCTGCTTTATCTGTATGAAGTGTGTTTTGTCTTCATATTTTTGGAACGGCTCAAAATGATTTCCAATATTTCTTATGGGAAAAAGTTGTTTTGGTTTTCGTATGATTCAGTGTTTGTCACACCTTTTGGAACACATTACTAAAAATTGAGTTACCACTGTGATTGTATGTGTTATTACTGGGGCTGTCAACATTAACGAGTTAACTCATGTGATTAATCATAAAATATTTTTGCATTATTAGTGTGCACATACTGTATTAATCATGCAATTGATTTTGATCGTGCACGCTCGCTCGTTTACCTTAACGCGATACGGTCAGTGATCAGATCAATGCATACGTCAGTACAAGAAGGAGTTAGGGGACTCCAACTGGTGTCCTCGCTGGTAAATTTCACTTCAAAATACAGCCTGAAAGAACTTTAGATAAAACTGTTGCCAAGTTTTGTGCAAAGAAATGACATACTTTCAATTAAAAATATGTTTAAAAACATCTCTGGATGACATTCTAACAATAAAATGGCATTTGTATACAAATATTGTGGTATTTTTTTGAGCAAATTATAATTATCCAATCGAGTAATCACTTGTGATTAATCATGATTACCCAGTAATCCAAACCGAATATGAATAAATGTTTGGTGGTGGTTGCAAATTGGCAGCCACGTTTCCGTCAGTCTACCACAAGGTAGCTATGGCTACAAATGTAGCTTACCACCATCATAGTGGAAGTTAAGTGACTGAATGATGGGTTCTCAGTTATTACTGTAAAGCCCTTTGAGTGTTTAGAAAAGTGCTATATAATTCGAATCCATTATTATTATTATTATTATTATTATTATAATATATGTTGATTAGTGATTCAGTTACAATTTAGTACATTCAATGTACTGGCTCCTTCGCTTGGAAAGGAGCCAGCTTAGGTGGTTCGGGCATCTCGTGCGGATGCCTCACGAGCGTCTCCCAAGGGAGGTCCTCGTTGCACGTCCCACTGGGAGGAGACCCTGCGGCAGGCCAAGGACCAGATGGGGGATTACATCTCCTCTCTGGCCTGGGAACGCTTTGGGATTCCCCAGGAGGAAGTTGCTAATGTTGCTCTGGAGAGGGAAGTCTGGGGTTCTCTGCTGGAGCTGTTGTCCCCGCGACCCGATTCCGGATAAACGGTTGAAAATGGATGGATGTTACTTTCTTCTATGAAATAATCGTGCTTTCCTTGGTGCTTCTGTTCCAGGGAAGTGACTTTAAACCATTCCATAGGATCAAAGTAGATTTTTCTCTATCTAGCAATGATGATGTCTGGCTTGCTTCCCACCAACCAATCACATGGAACTTCCATACTCCAGAGGAAGAGATCAGGTACAGAAATTGTGGTTTATTGCAGATGTTTTTTTCTTAATCTTGCAGCCTGTGTTGTTCAGTCTAGGGCCGGCCTGCTGGCTGTGGGACTACCTAAGGAGGAGTGGACAGGTGAGCAACATTTCATCCAAACATTGTTTGTAATTATGTTTGTCTATGTTTAAGATACTTAAATGGGCTTTTTGCATCTTGCTCTAACTTATGTTTTGTATACAAAAAAATAAAACAGGAATGCCATTGGCTTGCTTTTCTTATCATTTCTGGTTAAACAGAACATAAGTATTTTTCAAATGTCTATATTTTTCACAACTACTAATTATATTGAATACAAATTGCAATTCAGTATGGGGAATTGGTCTGGTTTAGGCTTTTGTCACTCACTGCTATCTCTTCCCCACTAGGGAGCGCAAGCACATACACAAAAGCAGTCTAGAAGCAAGTCGTCCCTCGTTTATGGCGGTTAATTAGTACCAGACATGACCGATAAACACATTTCCGCGGAATAGGATTATTATTAATAAATCAAATACTTTAATAGTTAGAGCATTAAAAAAAACTTAACCTTCTAAACGCATGTTTAACATTAAAGTCCTCTAAACATTAAATAACAGTATTAGGGCCCTTTAAACATGAAATAATTACCCATATATATTTATAAGACTGGAGACAAACACCAATTTAGAAATTATAGACCTGTTTCTTTACTTGCACAATTTTCAAAAATTATTGAAAAACTGTTTAATAACAGATTAGACAAATCCATAAACAAATATAGAACACTCGCAGAGAACAAATATGGATACAGAGATAATATTTCAACATCGATGGCTTTACACAAAACAATGGAAGAGATTACCAATGATGGTAAACAGTGTTCGGCGGCAGTACTTATGGAGCTAACTAAAGCATCCATCCATCTTCCTCCGCTTATCCAAAGTTGGGTCGCGGGGGCAACAGCCTAAGCAGAGAAGCCCAGACTTCCCTAACTAAAGCATTTGACACAATTAATCATAATGTTTTAATCACAAAATGTGAACTGTATGGCATCAAAGGGTTGGTCTTGAACTTGGTAAAAAGCTACTTAAACATTAGAAAGCAATACATGAAACTAGGCAAACATACGTGTACAACGCTAAATATATCCTGTGGCGTGCCACAGGGATCAAAATTGTTCAATCTATATGTAAATTTGTAAAGTTACTAAATACTTTAAGTTAGCATTATTTGCAGAAGATAAAACTGTTTTGTTCAGGAAAGAAAAGAAGCTATTACAAATAAAAACAAAATAAATTAATAAATTAAAGAGACGGTTTGACAAAAACAGACTATCCTTGAATCTCAACCATCCATCTCCTATCGCTTATCTGAGATTGTGTCGCGGGGGCAGCAGCCTAAGCAGGGAAGCCCAGACTTCCCTCTCTCCAGCCACTTCCTCCAGCTCTTCCCGGGGGATACCAAGGCGTTCCCAGGGCAGCTGAGCGATACAGTCTCCCCAACGTGTCCTGGATCTTCCCTGTGGCCTCCTACCAGCCGTACGTGCCCTAAACACCTCCATAGGGAGGAGTACTAGGGGCATCCTTACTAGATACCCTAAATATCTCATCTGGCTCTTCACGATGTGGAGGAGAGTCGGCTTCACTCTGAGCTCTTCCCGATTGACAGAGCTTCTCACCCTATCTCTAAGTAAGAGCCCCGCCACCTGACAAAGAAAAGTCATTTTAGCCGCTTGTACCTGTAATCTTGTCCTGTCGGTCATAAGGATATGAATGTAGATCGACCGGGCGAAGATGAAGCGCATCAAAACTTAATCTCCACTTTGACTGGACAGCTGCTGATAGCTGATAGTTTCAAGTTTAAAGTACCAGTAGAGTGGAAAAACAAGTTGACTTTACATGCTTAATTGTGTTTCATTGTATCCATTAAACCATGTCCAGTCATATTTACAATCTACAAAGTATGTAAAAACACTGTTTGCCATAAATTCAGTCAGCCATTTTGAACATTCTGCTCTGAATACCTGCGGCTATTTCCGGAGATTGACGTCACTGGAGTAACGCTTCTGCACTCCTTTTAGATCAGTCATACGCAAAAATTAGCCAGAGATGTGTAATGTTTATCATTCGCAATTCCTATATAAGACATGAACACATTTTTTTTAATGCATTCTAAGCCATAAACAAATAAATACATAAAAACAAGTCCAACAACGTTGTCTATGGGGGCTCTCTATTTCGCCCACAAAACCCTCTAAATAACCATCCAAAACCTGCCAACAATACTCTTAATACATATCGTGACCTGAATATTAACCAAATATTAGCGATGTTGTTATTATAAGCTCTAACGCAGACTAACACATTTTAAGCGGCGCAATTATACAGACAGCTAAGTAAACCTCTGCTGTTTTTACTGTCAGCCGGCAGCGATGTCCTGCTGCTCCCGCATTATCGTGTCTCGGCTCGTCAAAATTATTCTAGATTATAAATCATGCCTCTAATCTGGATAATAGGAGCATTTAGTCATGAATCTAGAAGTTGTTCATTTGTGACATTCAATTTATACACACGGAGATAGAGACAAACACACACAACCGAAGACAATGTCTGCATGAAAACATTTCCTTCTTAACCTTTCATGTGCATCATTATTAATTACTCATCTAAACGGGAAGATATGGACATCCTATCAGTCGCCATCGAAGTGAGAGCAGACAATGTACAGTAAGCTATCGTTTTATTATGTTTGTCGTTTGTGTTTCTTGTTTAGCACTTAGCAATACTGCTACATGATGCTTAGTGTTTCACTAAAGCTGGGTTTTCTCTCGTAGTTGTTGCGTTTTTCTGTTTCTTGCATTTAACAAAGAGAGCACAGTCTACTAAGTCAAATTCCTTGTGTGTCAAACATACTTGGCCAATAAATCTGATTATTCTTTTAAAAGCGTTGGAACCCAGTACAGAGGACAGTAGGGTATATACACATGCTATAAATACACGTACCGGTATTTGTAAGAACATCAGCTAAATGTTCCAAAGAAATTGGAAAACAGACGACAATTAAAGTGACAAGCACTAAAATTTTGAAATGTAGAAAATAAGCAAACAATCAGAGAGCAGCATATGTCATGAATAATTGTATCAAACAAAACACTATTGTAACAAACCTAGCAGGGAACACTTGATACAAGTATCATTCCAGACTTAAAAGAGTTAGTAGGAACTCTACAAAACAGTACAAATAAGACACAAAGCAATGTTGATGTAACCTATACGTGCTACAAATCAATGCAATACTGTATATACAGGGTTTTATGGGCTCGGAACAGAAGACTAGGGTTTCGACTTGGAGAGAGAAGGCAGAGCTTAAACTGCAGTTTGGTTGACACCGTGTATCAGACAATTTGTGAGGGACAGCAGATATATACACACAATGAGTTGAATGGCCATTCAACATGAAAGAAATCGGGGAAACAGTGACTATATACATATATACAATTCTAATTTCATCAATTAATGTTTCTGGATCTGAATAAATCTCACTTCAGACTTAGAGTTCTTGGAAAAAAAAAAGGATGGCAGTACAGTCTGTGCACTGCAGGTTAAAGATGGAAAAAAATGTAAAGGGTCGGTTCGAGAGCCTCCTACCCGCCCAAACAGAACAGGTGGTGGGGTTCCTGGCTGGAATCTTCCAAGAGCACTCTTTGGACTAGATGCTCCTTTCTTTAGCTCACCATCAAAAAAAGAGAAGCCTGGCCTGTGTAAGAGCCAGGAACATTCTTATAAATCCATGTGTACACAAAATATCTTCTTTCCTCAATATTGTACAATATAAATCATCCATCCATCCATCCATTTCTACCGCTTATTCCCTTCAATAACATCAAAATCACAATATGCAATAAAATGCCAAAATAACTATTAGCAGCATCAGTGCACTAAACGTGCTTATTATCAAAACACATTTAAAAGTACATTCAATACACAAATAGTTATCAAAGGTTTAAATCATAAACCTTGTATACGGACGACTGAGAATATGCTACAAAGACTGTTGCAATGAAAACAATCGAAGAGAGATAAATGCTAACGGTGCTATGTTCATAAATATGGACTCACCAACAGCTTAATGAGAAAAAAAACTCCGGCCAAAGTTACAAATTAGGCATTTTAGTTTATACTCAGTTAGCACAATATTCCAGGTAAAAACGAGGATACAAACCTACCTCGAGCATACAATACATAGTTTTCACGCCCGACTGATTTCCCATGATGCTCCGCGCGATCCGCCATTTTGAAAGGCAAGCGCACCGGTACAACATCAGCAAATTCATATATACGAACCCGTTCACAAACGTATGCATAATGGCCGAGAAACCAGCAAAAAAGAAGTATAAAGAAGGCTTGGACAACCAGACGTTGGAAAGATACAACCAGAAGACACAATGCATAGGCGTTGACCCGTACGAAGTGCCGAAACAAAGTTTCACGTATGACCACAAATGCCTCCCGGCCATAACGTACATAGACATTTTGAACTACCTCGTCAATTACACCAGTGCCTATACAATGGAGGAATTGAGGGCATTCAAGTCTCTGGAGGCGTACAACCAGTTTATTAACGGATGGGTCAGCGACGTTAAAAGCATGACTGCAAACGAGAAAGTGCTTGTAGTGGGCAGGGTATGTATATATAACGTACATTAAAACCATGTGTTTAGCGAGGACACGTCGGACTCCTTAGGATAAGGGGAGTCTGCCCAAGCCTGTCCTCTCCCATCCACTTATATTTATTTATATATGTGATAAATGTGTTAATTTATTCAATTTGTTAGTTTTGATAATGCCCAACTGAAGAGTATAAAATATAATTCACGAGTATGACAATTTTTTTTCACTTAAATCCCAGATTGAAATGGAAAATATATGAATTTAAAGTATGCCCCCTCTCAATAACCCCCAGCCCACACACACCTTGTTATGCGCCTGTATAGCATACTAAGTGGGTTACTGGTGGTGTATGGACTACTTATGTATATACACTGATGGTGACTGAATGTAAAACAAACAACAACATTTATTTCATTGCAACACTTATGTAATTACCAAACAAAAGTGCATCTCTAATGTATCTAACTTATGACAAGGTTGATACCTAAATATTTTATCCATTGAGATCTACAACTCATTTCGTGTACAAGCAACCTGGGCTGAGATGGGCGCTATATATCCTGAGGGGGGAGGGGGGGGCTTTCGCTTTCGTGGTCCATCCCATAAAGGGCTTCGAGAATAGCAAATTGACAAAAAAATAAACAATACATCGTTCTAAAATGTTTAATAAACAGATTGAGATGTAATCCTACCTGTTACAAAGTGATCAGAACATATTTTGGAATGTTGAGATGGCTCCTCTTTCCTGTTGATGCTTGCCAACCACAAGCGTCGTTTCTCCTCGCTGATTTTCCTTGTCTGTTCTCCTTCGTTGTGTCTAATTTTAGGAATACTGAAAAATCCTCGCTGCACTGATCCATCCCATCGATTTGTACATCCATTCACCCAACAGGAAATAACCATTATGCGCCTTTCACCAGTGTTTGCTCGAAGCTATTGTCAATAATCGTGAAGCGTGTCAACTAGGCCAGGTGTGTTTTGTTTGCCTCCCAAGATGGCGGATGACCCGGGATAACCCGGATGTGTGACGTCACGTAAACACCATGTATCGGTCTGTCTGCTGGCCACTTCCTGCTACCGGCTTATAAGCCCAGCCAATTGGACCGCGGCGGTCACGTGACCAGGAAGCACGCACAGCGCTCAAAGAGTAACTAGCAAGCAAGAGCATACCAGTCAAATTCAAAAAGGTATGAATTTGGCACCTGTGTTACATTGACAATCTCCAGGAACAGATTATCAAAGGTCTACAAAAGGATGTTGCATATCTCCAAGAACAGATTATCAACAGTGTACAAAAAGATGTTGCAGATCTCCAAGAACAGATTATAGAATATAGAAAAGAATCTCAGAATGATATGATGGAATTTACAAAGTTCAGAGAAGAAACAAAGATTCTCTGTGAAGACAACAAAGCATTAAAATGGGGGTGGAGAAGCTGGAAGAGGAGAATGCAACATTGCGCCAACAGTTGAATGACAAGCAGCAAGACAACACCCATTGGGACAACAACAGTGTTGTGGAGAACATCAAAATCGAGATGGAAGCATTGCGGCAACAGTTGCAACTAAATAACACTGATTTTAAGAACTTCAGGAAGGAGATGGCTGCATCGAAATATGCAAGTGCTGGCGCATCAGCTTGCATAATGTAAAATGTGTTTAATTGTGTATTTGTGTTTGAAGGTAATATTTACATGCAGTAGCAAAAGTTTGGAGTCTGACTAAACCACTTAGCAAAGGTTTGAAGTCTGACTAAACCACTGAAAATCATTAATTACACTTAGTACACCTTTGTACGCTTGTCTGGCTTTCTGGTCCGTCATCTTTCTCCTCGTACCCGATAGTATAGGGAGGTCTACAAGCTCACTTCGCTTTGAGGGAGGTACTTTGGCCTTCCACCTTACCTGACAGATCATTTGAACGGCTCTTGATTGAACGAGCAAAACCAAGGAGGGAGGGCAAAACAAGGGCGGAGGAGAGGTATTCGGATTGAGCATAAGTGGGCTTTGTACCGAGGATGTCGTTGTGGCTTGTGCAGCCCTTTGAGACACTTGTGATTTAGGGCTATATAAATAAAGATTGATAAGTCTATTTGATGATATTATTCCTCATGTTAGGCTGGCTTTCTGTTACCGCTAAGTGGTGGTGTTGACAGCTCTTCAACCGCCTGTATTGTCTACTCCATGTGCGTGCTGGTCTGCAAAGCTATAGAAAACAGCAGTGAGTAGTTTTTCATTCAATGGACACACATTTTAGTAAATTAGAATTGCTTCAAAACTCCCTATTTCTGTACATCGGCCAATAACGTAGTGTCCTTTCAGACCAGCAGGTACTGGAAGATGTTCGTAGGATAGTTGGAGAGGAATCCTACGTCCCTCAGCAGCCAAGGGAGCTTTGTGGTCGTATCTTTACGACCTGCTATATGGCCAGTGAAAACTCATCACAGGACACTTGCGGACGTGCCAAAGAGTTGGCCAATCAGATCGGCAGGTAGGCAAGATACATTTTCAAAGTCGTTGTATGTGTGATTATTAGAGCTGTCAAATGATCACTGTTGTGTGTGTAATGTGATCAGTCGTTGTATGTGTAATTACTACAGCTGTCAAATGATCACTGATTTAAATTAGATTAATCGCAGTTTTCAAATTAATGAATCATTATTATACACAATTTGTTACAATGCCTGAAATATATTTACTGTATTGTACTGACAGAAAGATAAATGACCGGACACAATTCTATATAAATAACATACTATATGTTTATTAACAGCTTATTAACAGAAAAAAACAAGGTACAATATACTAATGTCAATTTTAGGACCTTTAGGGTTTATTTCAAACAATCTTTTTCTCAGTTAAAATTATTATCAAGCATATCCTGGCGGAATCGAGAGATTGGGGAATATTTGAGTCGCTACAGGATGGGTTCAGTACTTGACTGACGCACTTCCTGCTTTGATGCACCTTGTGGGTGATTTAATAAAGAGCGGCAAGAAGTGTTGAGAGGCTTTGCCGCAGAACTGTAGCAGAAGATGATAACCACTAAGGCCTTGCTCCTATGTACCCGGACACTTTCCCATAGTTAACATTTACAGTTAAAGAAAGAGATTAGCAAAGGGATGATTGCAGACTCATGCATAGACTCAACGCAGCGAGAAATTGGGGAATATTTGAGTCGCTACAGGATGGGTTCAGTACTTGACTGACGTACTTCCTGCTTTGATGCACCTTGTGGGTGATTTAATAAAGAGCGGCGAGAAAAACGTGATGATCGTTCTCGGGCACAGAACAGAAGCCACACCCACTTTTGGAGTTTCACAGAATGAAAGCGTCCGTGCGCAAGATGCGACTGAAACAGCACAAAAAGTAGTCTGTATAGACGACAAACTAGCCTCATCGCTTCCCCACCACCCAACCATGCACTCGGCTTGGTTCAACATCCTCGGTGGTGTTTATGTCCAAGCAGAAGCGGCTACAACTGTCATCCCACTAGTCAATCATGGATGTTATAACGCAATAGAACAGCACTTTGGATATGTTGGCTCGTTACCTGGAACAGCAATACGGGTATTTAATTGTATTTATTCAAACTGATCTTATATAATGTGTAGTTTTAGTTTAACAGTTAAAAACTCATGTTTTGGGCACACGTGCAGTTATAAAACATTTAAAAATACACCTGCATTGTTCTGTGACTCACTCATACATTTTGTCACTGCAGTCACTGGAGTAATGTCAAAATATTGTTAATACAATATTGTGTATCATCTTGTGAGCTGAGTCTGTTGTCACACCCCTAGTTTTGCAGTGACGTGCAGTCACCCCGCCTCACCTGCCATCATGGAAAGAAAAAAAATGTAAAAAGAAAAAAAAATAATTAAATTGTTATATGTATCCAGTGATTATACTATAAAGTTATTTTCCATTTAACTTCACCGGTTTTAGATTATTTTTATTCAAAATTGCTGAATTTTCACATTTGCCATTCAAATACTGAGAAGAGACGGTGCGGTGAACAGCAGCCAGTTGAGGCACGTCACTCAGTGCCTCAACATGGATTCCGGACTCGGCTAACTGCTGGCCTGCTGTGCAGTGAGACTGTATTGCTATATGAATTATATTATACATTTCCATAGTTTAGTTAGCTGAGGTATATAATGTACAGTGTATTTTGTCAACAACTGTATGTGTAACGTATTTCTTGTGCTGAGCGATCATAAAACGGCTGCAAAAGACGCACTGGCTGAGGCTCCAGTAATCCCGCCTCTTGCACCCCCGCCGTAGAATTGTTATATCAACTAAAGCCCACACTTAAACTTTCCACGTGCAAGATTGAATCTATTTAAAAAAGTTATTTCATAAGAAGCCAAAAAGTGCAAAAACAATAATGTTCGTGTTGGAGGAGTTGTGAATGACTGCAGGGCCACAACATTAGGTACACCTGCAGACTGCAGGTGTATCTAATTCACAACTCCTCCAACACGAACATTATTGTTTTTGACTTTTTGGCTTCTTATTAAATAACTTTTGCAACCTATGTTTATGGGCTTTCCTCTTTGTGATGTTAAGTTCCTGTTATGCGCTGTTATACAGTATATGCCTTGAGCTCTTATTTTGAAGGCGCTAAGAGCAGAAGTGATGTCACAGAGTGGAGCGGAAGTTTTTGAAAGAAGGTAAATAAAGTGGTCCTCGTGTAAACTGGAGCCTCCGTGTTTGTTATTTTGTAGTTTCATACAGTATAGGCGACATTTATAAACCCTCGGTTACACTTTTTTAAATAGATTAAATCTTGCACGTGGAAAGTTTAAGTGAGGGCTTTAGTTGCGGCGCATGGACTTCATTTAGTAAAGGTAAGACCATAATAACGTTTTTTTTATTATATGTGCTTTTTTGTGTGCTACAGTTTGTATGTGTAAAGTTAAAGTTAAGTTAAAGTACCAATGATTGTCACACACACACTAGGTGTAATGAAATTTGTCCTCTGCATTTGACCCATCCCCTTGATCACCCCCTGGGAGGTGAGGGGAGCAGTGGGCAGCAGCGGCGCCGCGCCCGGGAATCATTTTTGGTGATTTAACCCCCAATTCCAACCCTTGATGCTGAGTGCCAAGCAGGGAAGAATGCTGGTATGAGCTTTTAAACATAACCCGTTAACTGCTGTCAATCAAATGGTGAGTAAGATACTCTTTAGGGTTCATATGTCTGTAAATCTGACTGTGATGAAGTCAGTACCTCACCAGCCATCAACCTCACCGCACGTCACTGGTGTTTTGGCATATGTTGCTGCAAATGTATGTATGTATTTTGGGGAAAATAACCATGATATTTTTGGGGGGTTTTCAGCACACATATGAACATTAATATCGACATGGCAGTTCAAGGCATTCTGGGAATCTTCTCGATTGTTACTGGGAGGTGGCCTAAGTTTTGTGCTAATGGAGGAAGCCACAGAGAAAACTTGGCACTGCAGAATGTACAGGTCAGTGTGTTCTATCTGTTTTACCGTATTTGTTCTCTCATTCTTTTTATACTTTTTTTTACTCAACACTGTGTCAGTAGGCTCGGATAAGGATGGTTCTGGCCTACTTATTTGCTCAACTGAGTCTGTGGACTCGAGGAAAACCAGGTGGCTTACTGGTGCTCGGCTCAGCCAACGTTGATGAGAGGTAAGTACTATTTCCTAATTCCAAATACAGTGGAGCCATAAAAGACTAGGAAGTCTGGGCTTCGCCCCATGTCTCAGACCCAGATAAGCAAAAAAAAATGCTTGGATGGATATAAGCCTTTGTACATACTATCCATCCATCCATCCATCCATCCATTTTCTACCGCTTGTCTCTTAAATAACAGCTAATGAAAATTAAACCCTAGAAGCTTACATTACAGTACCATGCCCATCTCCCACTGGCATGGTACTGAAATACTCAGGAATCTAGTCTTTATGCTGCTATGATTGTAACTACCATTTTGCATCTCACTTAACATTCTTCTTCTTCTCTTACCATTGTCCTTTTTTCAGAAGAAGGTTCAAAAAAGGGCAAAAGCAAAACGTTCACATAGTTATTAAATTTACACCATCAGAAATGGTTTAAAGAACCTAAACAAAAGTTATTAACTTTTGTCTTTACATTGAATTATAAAAATAACCCCATTTCCTGGGTAAATGGTGCCTACAAACAAGTGGCACCTTACCTTGGGGAACCTGGAAAACAGGGCTATTCAACTAAATAGTTATAGGGGGCACATTTCAAGAAAGCTCAGGACGTGGGGCTGGACTTCTACCTTCAATATTACAATAAACACTCTAGTGTTTTTAGGAATTTGCTACAAAAATGATTGTCTCCAAAGTTTCGAACTGTACTCGAGGGCCAGTATGGTGTCATTCCCAGGCCAGTTGAATAACCTTGCTTCAGATTTTGTTCTTAACCCAGGTGTCCTTAGTCAAACACATTTATGATGGGTTCATTGAAGCCAGCTTGACCATGGTTCTTACACATAAGGAACTCATCATCCGGTTCTTGACTACCGATTCTCTGATGACTTATGTAACCACTCTTAATTTCTGCGTTGTGTTTTGGGTTTTTTTGAGGAAGGAGTCAAACTCGATCACTGATATGCCTTTATTGCATCATATACAACGAGAGGTGTGGACACGCTCTTTGATGTTCTCTCTCAACTCCTGGAAGTAACGGAGATTGAGCCATAGAACCAGCGCTAGCAATGTTAGCGGACAAAAAGTACAATCTAGCAACAATGATGTTGGCTCAAATTAACAAAGGAAATCTCAAAAGTGTTACTAGCAGTACATTGTGTCTCATAAATAATAGCACTATGGATGTGAGTATGAATGGTTGTCTTTATGTGTTGGCCCCGCGATGAGGCGGCCACTTTTCCAGGGTGTACCCTGCCTTTCCCCCAAGTGCAGCTGAGATAGGCTCCAGCCCCTCTGCGACCCTAAAAGAGACAAGTGGTAGAAAATGGATAGATTGACTTCAAAACATTATTTTACCTTACTTACAGTAGAGCGGGAACAGTCTTTGTGGCTTAACTCGGTCATAACAGAAGCGCAAATGACCGGGAACGTGCACGCATCGTGACATGACTAGTACACTTTACATATTGTCACACATAGAAAATAATAGTAATAAATAACAATAACAATAGTGAAATAATTTTGGTGAAATGAAACAAGTCTTAACTTGTTATACTTAGATGCAGAGAGCAAATTTTACTGTACATTGTATTCGTGTGAAATTATTTTTAAACGTATGATATTTCCTGAAGACTAGTCGAACAATAATCGACTAGTGTGGGAACTTCAAGGGAACCTGTAATGCTGTCCCTCTTTTTTGACCTATATATCTTACGTCAGATACTCGTGTTCAACGATGCCGAAGTGTCTAATAATCAGGTTTATGTATTTATAAGTGAGCCCTGCAAGCAGTTCAGGATTACGATGCATGTTGTGTTGTTGTTTTTTACAGAATGTGGCCACATTAATGTCAATGCATGCTGGACTTACTTATATGGTAATGCCCTTTCTAGGCCTGCTCCTACCCTGTTTCTGCTTTGCTGTGCGCTTCTCTGCTGTATACGGTTACACAGTGTTAGCACGTTGAGCAATGGCTCCAAGAAAATGATTGTTTGGGTGCAAGGAAAAGTTAACATTAAGTACATTAGGGAAAGTACCAGTCCTTCAGAAGCCCTCAGGAGTGTGACCAATCACAGCAGATTGGGTTTGGCGCAAGGATGCAAAAAATTGATGAAAGCGATGCAGAGCTACAAAGCTCTAAAAAGCTTTTCATGCATATAATCATGTGAGGTTGCTCTATAGAAGTCCAAAATTCAAATATGGCACTGAACATAAGTATAATTAGGTCCCCTTTAAGGCTTCACCTTCTGACTAGAGATTATTGATAGACCTGACATGTGGGTAAAAAAAATGATGACTGCCAAACCAATGCTTGGTACTAATGCACAGTAAATACCAAAATAATAAATACTGGAGAGTTTGTGAGCAATATTCAAAACCTCCCATTAAGTCTCTTCTTGTCTGATCACTTTTCTTCTCAGTCTAACAGGGTATTTTACAAAGTATGACTGCTCCAGTGCTGACATCAATCCGATTGGAGGCATTAGCAAGAATGACCTAAAGGCCTTCTTACTTTACTGTGTTGACCATTTCCAGCTCAGCGCTCTGAAAAGGTAAGGATACTGAAAAAACAACACAGCGATGACAACATTAAAACATTTTTTTTAAATGTCAAAAAATGTATTTAAAAAAAAAATTAAAGGAATACTTCAGAAATTATTCACAGCCTCTGCTATAAAGCTGAATATTGAGCTCAAAGTGCATCCTTTTTCCATGACTGTGTTTTCAATTTTCTCCATTCCAAAATCAAACACAGAAATGTATCTAATAGTGCCTGTTTAGGCAGTTGCATCTTGATCAGATGCATTTTGTAGCCATCAACATATTTCTGGTTGACTATTTGACCCTTTTATTGACAGAATTGGTAGAGTTAATCTACAGTGATTGGACTTCTGTCTTAGTTCCTAAATCTTCAATAGGGTTGGGATCAAGCTGAGGCGAGTTTGATTCCATCCATTATATCCATGCTTGGTACAGTGTAGAGGGCTTAAGGTGCACCACCAGTTAGAAAGTTGGTTAAAGCATTGTCACTCCACTTTCAGTTTTAAGCAAAGGTTTCTCTGGTTAATTGATCATCAACATTTACATCACAATCATGGATGGAAAAAAGTCCCTAAAGAAATTCCACGCTCTTTTCAGCGGTGGTTTAGAAGCAGTCCAAGAGATAGCGTTGGAAAGTCAGTCGGTAATGCAGTGAGTTTCCTACCACTCTGGCAGGAGGTAAAGCCTTTTGGATGACGCTGGTTGTGACTTCAGGTCTGGATCCAGTATGTAGCTCGCTATCTTCAGCTAATCAGAAGCAAGGAGTAACAAAAAAAACTTACATATTCAGATTTTGATCAAAACAAATCAATTTATTTAAAATTATTTAAAATCAAAAAAATATTTCAGGAACAAAAGCTTATGTAAGCATTAGTATTTTAACAGAACATGTATTTTTTAAATGTCTATATTTTTTGCAATTTCTAATTATATTGAATACAAATTGCTTGTCAGTTCGAGGAATTAGTGTCACGGCCCGGGCGCATTCCAATGCGCATTCATCTGTGCGCTTTGCTGAGCGCACCTTCACGCGCCACTTCTGCAGAAGCTGCGGCGGTGCACAGCTGCAATCAATCAGCACTCATCACACCTGTCGCTGATGAGCTTCCTGGCCTTCTTAAGCCAGTGCATACCTGCGTTCCGGGCCAGAACGTAGTTCACTCAACAGCTAATCACCACACATATTTGGTTTGGTTTCACACTTAATTTTTTTTTTTATATATATATATATATATATATATATATATATATATGTATATATATATATATATATATATATATATATATATATGTATGTGTGGGAAAAAAAATCACAAGACTATTTCATCTCTACAGGCCTGTTTCATGAGGGGGTTCCCTCAATCATCAGGAGATTTTAATGGGAGCATTCACATACCATGGTTTATATAGGGCACAGAGTGGGTGGGTACAGGCTTTTCCGTCTGTGGCGGCATGCTGTTACAATTTCGCTGCGCTTGTTGAGGGATGACAGGTCTGGACGGTAAATAATAAACAGTTTCTCTTTCAAGCATAGGTTGCATCTTTTATTACCACTATTGTAAGGTGTGCTGGATGCAAGAATTTGCCATGTTATTGAATATTCAACATTATTGTCTTTGAGGTCCCAAATGTGTTTGCTGAGTTCTGTGGTATTCCGCAGGTTTTGGTTCCTGAAAGAAGCCTTGTGATTGTTCCATCTGGTTTTGAACTCTCCCTCGGTTAATCCTACATATGTGTCGGATGTGTTAATGTCCTTGCATGTTACCTTAGATTGGTAGACAACTGATGTTTGTAAGCACCCCCCGTTGAGAGGGCAATCAGGTTTCTTTCGGCAGTTACAGCCTTTGTTGGTTTTGGAGTCGCTCTGTCCGGGGGCCGACGGCTCATTTGCAATTGTTTTGTTGTGGTTTGAGATAATTTGTCGTATATTGTTCATACAGCTGTAGCTCAATTTAATGTTGTTCTTGTTGAATACTTTTCTTAGGGTGTTGTCTTTGGGAAAGTGTTTGTCAATCAGATTGAGGAATTTGTGTCCAATGTTAGTTGAGACGTTTTTGCTGTATGGGGGGTTGTACCAGATGATGTCGTTTCGTTTTCTGTTCTTTTTTGGTTGGTTTCCTGGCGTGGGTTCATAGGTGAGGGTGAAATTGTATCCGCTTTCATCAAGGGCTTTTTGGTACGGGGGGGTTGCTTGGTCAAATTCAGCTTTGCTAGATGACAGCATCGATAGCCTTTTATTAATTCCGGTAGGTATTCTTTTCGTGGTGGTGGGTGGGTGGTTGCTGTCATGGTGCACGTATCGGAGTGTTGTGTTGGGTTTCGTGAATGGTTGGTAGCTGTTATTTCTCAGGTTGAAAGTGACGTCAAGGAAGTTGACGGTTTGCTTGTTGGCTTCAATCGTGATCCGTAGGCCGTTCTCTTTGAAAATTTGGCATATGCGCTTCTTGGTATTCTCGCTGCTCCTTGGCGAGGCGCGACACACTGCCAGTCCGTCATCACGGTATATACCAAGGTTCAGATTGAGGCTAGCGAGCTGGGAGAGGAGGAAACTCCCAACGAGTTCACACGTTTCTGCTCCGTCAAAACTTCCCATAGTGACGTCAAATGTTGCATTGTTCTTTTTTTGCCATGGTGTACTGTTGTGGATGAGAATGGAGTTTTTTGCGTGGATGATGATGTTTCTTTCGTTGCCTGTGATTGAGTCGTAGTCTGAGGCGAAGTCTAGTGCTTGAGTCAGTAGGTCTTGCGTGATGGAAGGGTAAAATTCTTCGATATCAAAGGAGATAAAGTTGTGCTGTTGTTTGTCTTGGATGTTGTTGAACCATTTGATTACTGCTGCTGTATTTCTCCATTGGTTGAGTGGTGTTTTGTCCTTGATTTTTGTGTTGACTCTGTCCAGGATTATTTTGCTGATTTTTCCTATTTCAGATTTAGTTGGGTTTATTAGTCGGCATGTTGGGTTATTTGCGAAGTTGGGTTTGTGGTCCTTCAATGTGATGAAGGCTTCCTTGTTGGCTGTGGCGTCCACCCTGTCCTCAATGTCCAGTTCAGCCGCGATCCTTTTATTTTCCAGGTGGATGTTCTGTAAGGTGTTGGGTTGTGCTTTTTTGTATGATTTGGTGATGCTTCTGTCCAGTAAGGTGTGATGTTCTGGTATGTCCATTCTGTAGAAGTTTGTGGTTTTATCGGCAGCTATGATGAGGTTGTTTACTTTCTTGATGCGCTCCTTGTCATTTTTCAGCTTGGTGAGGAGTGGGTTGCGGATTGGCTTGAATTTGACTGATTGTATCATTTTGAGCATGTCGTTCTCAAAATCCTTTAGTTCCTCAACTGTGGGTGGGTTCTTGGTAGATTTGAATCCGTAAGTTTTCTTTTGCGTTCCTTTTGTTTCAGGGTGGAGGAAAAAATGTGCTTTCCACCGCATCCTTCTTAGGAAGTGTTCCGTCTTTTCTATGAGCCTTAGCTTGTAGTCATTCTGCGCGGGTATGGGAATGTTCTTCGTGGAGTAGTCGATGTTGAATTTTTCCATTTCTGATCGTCGTACAGTGCTCAACAAATGTCAATTTGGAGCGGAGTATATGTCTTAATAAGGTTATCCAAAAAATAGTGCTCGATACCGTAGTAGAGCGCAATATATGTATGTGTGGGAAAAAAAGTCACAAGACTATTTCATCTCTACAGGCCTGTTTCATGAGGGGGTTCCCTCAATCATCAGGAGATTGTCTACCAATCTAAGGTAACACGCAAGGACATTAACACATCCGACACATATGTAGGATTAACCGAGGGAGAGTTCAAAACCAGATGGAACAATCACAAGGCTTCTTTCAGGAACCAAAACCTGCGGAATACTCAGCAAACACATTTGGGACCTCAAAGACAATAATGTTGAATATTCAATAACATGGCAAATTCTTGCATCCAGCACACCTTACAATAGTGGTAATAAAAGATGCAACCTATGCTTGAAAGAGAAACTGTTTATTATTTACCGTCCAGACCTGTCATCCCTCAACAAGCGCAGCGAAATTGTAACAGCATGCCGCCACAGACGGAAACACCTCCTAGGTAACACATGAGCCAATCACCACGCCCCTACGCCAGCCTGTACCCACCCACTCTGTGCCCTATATAAACCATGGTATGTGAATGCTCCCATTAAAATCTCCTGATGATTGAGGGAACCCCCTCATGAAACAGGCCTGTAGAGATGAAATAGTCTTGTGATTTCTTTTCCCACACATACATATATTGCGCTCTACTACGGTATCGAGCACTATTTTTTGGATAACCTTATTAAGACATATACTCCGCTCCAAATTGACATTTGTTGAGCACTGAACAGTATGTCCTGGCCATTAAATTAGGAACCAAACGGCACAGAGACCTTAGTCCCCGCCCCTTTCTCGATTTCCACGGTTCCCTACCTGTGACCATGCGTTCTAGATGCTGTGATATAGATGCTGTGTGGACATAGACCTCCCTGAAGGGCTTTGACTCGCTGTTGGGAAACTCTGCCTCCAGTAATTCAAACTCCGCCCCCAGCGATTCAAACTCCGCCCCCAATGACTTTGGCTCTGCCCCCTATGACTCTTGTTCTGCCCACCACTCGGGAATTTTCTTCTGGCCCTTCTCAGCAATCTACTGTTGGAAGGAGTAATGGACTGTTTAGATTACTGCCAGCAACCGGAGGGTTGCTGGTTACTGGGGTTCAATTCCCACCTTCTACCATCCTAGTCACGTCCGTTGTGTCCTTGGGCAAGAAACTTCACCCCTTGCTCCTGATGGCTGCTGGTTAGCGCCTTGCATGGCATCTCCCGCCATCAGTGTGTGAATGTGTGTGTGAATGGGTGAATGTGGAAATACTGTCAAAGCGCTTTGAGTACCTTGAAGGTAGAAAAGCGCTATACAAGTATAACCCATTTATTTATTTATTATTATCTAGAGAGGAGGAGGAATCTACCCGCCTCCTGGTCTCCCGCCTCCCACCTTTTGTGACTGTTCCTCATTTGACAGGAAGCGTCTGGCATCCGCTGTCAGAGGGGGGGGCTGGTACTGACGGCTGTGCTGGTGGGGTAGCGCAGCTGCGGCCAGCAAAACGGCTACCCCCCGCTCGACCCCCACCGCCTGTTTTTTGACCGGCCAAACCGCAGCCCCCAGCCAGACCACCACCACCTGTTCTCCAGCAGGCCAAACTGCAACCTCCAGCCAGACCACCACTACCTGCTCCAAGACTGCTTCCAGGTCCCCATACCAGCACCCGGACTGGTCCCCGTACCGGCACCCAGACGGGTACCCGTGCCAGCACCACAGCCAGCACCTGCTTCAGCACCTCGGCCAGCTCCTCAGCTTGCTGCCTTGTCCCTGGCTCCAATAACATTGTCCCCATGGTCTCTGGCTCCGACGACATTGTCCTCCTCATCTCGGACTGCGACGGTATCATCCTCCTCGTCTCTGGCGAACCTTTCCACGGCGCTGCCATCCTCCTAGTCTCCAGTATCGTCGCCTCCGCAACCTCCGGCTGGCCGGCCGCACAAACAGCCATCAGGCGCCCGCACGCGGCCAGTGCATGGACGCTTTTTGCGCCAACAACAGCGACGCCCAGGACAGAGACGTGGAACTTCTGACGCAACTCACGTCCGCCTTCCCGACGGCCAAGAAGGTGGCTGTTCCTTGGTCGCCCGCCTCGCCGGCCGCAGCGGCGTTCTACTCACCACCGCCACCAGACTCTTCCCCGGTGGATTCGGGCACACTTGGGCCAGCAACCCACAACCAGTTCACCCCTCCACCCTCCCTTGATCTCTGTGTTCTTCTGGTCCCAGTTTTAGGACATCTGGAAGCTGTCCATAAGGAGGGGGGTACTGTCACGGCCCAGGCACATTCCAATGCGCATTCATCTGTGTGCTCTGCTGAGCGCACCTGCGCGCGCCACTCCTGCAGAACCTGCGCCGGTACACAGCTGCAATCAATCAGCACTCATCACACCTGTCGCTGATGAGCTTCCTGGGCTTCTAATAATAATAATAATAATAATAATACATTTTATTTATAAGGTGCCTTTCTGGGCACTCAAGGGCACTGTACAAAATCAAATTGGATAAAAAAAGAAGAACAACAACAACTAAGCCAGTGCAGACCTGCGTTCCGGGCTAGAACGTAGTTTCCTGTTTTGAACACAGCATTTCCTCCGTTCCCGTGTTACGAGCAGTGTGTCTCGTCTCCCTGTATTCCCTCTGGTTACCTGGCTGCCTCATGGATCTCGACCTCCCGCCTGGACACGGACTCTGACGCCTCGCTATTGCCCCCGACTTCCTGCCTGTCTCTTCGAGCCTGCCTTGTCCCCTTGGTCTTCCGCCTCTCGCTCAACACTACCGGTAACACTCAACAGCTAATCACCACACATAGTCACACACCACACATATTTGGGTTAGTTTCACACTTCATTTATTATTTATATATATATTGTGTATATATATAAATAAACCTAGAGCTAAAACGACGTCCCTGCTGTCTGTGATGTCTCCTTCCTCCTGTACACGTAACAATTAGCTTGGCATTCAGGCTAGTTTCCAGGCTTGTCACTCACGCTGTCTCGTCCACGTGTACACGCAAGGAGGGCGTGCACAAACACAAAAGCAATCCAAGAGAAGGAACTAACAGTCTTGTTGTTTTTTTGATAGGCTATACATTCAATTATAGCTGACTTTGTTAGCTAAACTTTGCTAAATCGCTACCTTTAGCTGACCAGACACAAAGCTACTGTGCGTGTTATGTACGACAGCAGTTATGTCATTACGTGCTAAAAGTTCGAAGAGTGTGGGGTATAATGCTTAAAATATTCTGGAAAGTTAGCAACATCTAGGCATCCGCGTAAAGGTTGTTTTAAGTAGGGGTGTTCAATGATTTTATTATTTTTGTAAAATGTACTTCTCAGGTAATTTATTTTTATTCCAGAATAGTAGCTGCTCCACCCACGGCTGAACTAGAACCTCTGACTGATGGACAGGTGGCACAGACAGACGAGGTAAGGGATCAGAAAGTATTCTCAGTGTTCACAATTTGGGGTTTACATTTATGTCGACATTTATTGCCAACATCGTCATTAACACTAAGCAACGTGAAACCACAAGAGCAACATAACTACCGTCGAATTGCACAAAACACACACACAATGACATCTTTTCAGCGCAAATTACGCTTTGAAATAAAAGCTTACTTTGCACAGCACAGCAACTAACATATTGCACTTATGTATTTATTCTCTTATTTGTAAAGCAACTGTTAAAAAAAATTGCGCAATAGCTTTTTGGAACAAAAGCTTGTAATAGTTCCAACTAGTATAGAATATATAAAAATAGAATAATCGGAGGAAATCGATGTTGACGTGAGTTAACCAGTCCAGTGGGCGTCGCCACGCTACGTTCACAACCTCACATTATTTCACTAACTAAACACTGACTGTACTGTCAAATAGTTTGGTTAAACGCAAACATCAAGTTGATTCTACCTGAACACCGATAATACAATCACAAACCGACTGTATGTGATCGTTTCATTACATTAAGGTGTGTCAGAAAAGTTCCAGGACTACAGTCCAGACAATGAAGCAGCACAGATGCAAAGAGATCCTGCTGAGTTTGCTTCGTTCAGTGCGCAAGAAGAGACAATAGTTGTGGCAAGACAACCGATAGCTGCTTCACCATGACAACACGTCTACTCACAATGCCCTGAGCATCCGACATTTCCTCGCAAAAAAAATAAAAAATATTTCCGTGCTGGATCAACCTCCTGGTTCTGTGTGATTTTTTTTCCTTTCTTACGGGTCATCAAGGGGACCTGTTTAAAAGATGTGGACACGTCAAGATGGCCATGACAACAGAACAAAAGAGGATTTAGGAAGAATCCAAGCAGGAGTGTAGGCGTGCAGAGAATGCTTGAAACACGCGTTCGACTCCAGGGGGATTACTTTCAAGTAGAACATTTTTAGTTTGGATGTGAAATATATCTCTTACACCAGTTATGGAACTTTTCTGACAAACCTTGTATATGAATAAGCCTGCTGGTGTTCTCTAACCAACACCAATCCTGTTGCTGCAGGCCGACATGGGGATGACGTACTCTGAGCTCTCAGTCATTGGTGGACTAAGGAAGATCTCTAAATGTGGACCTTTTAGTATGTTCTGTAAACTTATTCACATGTGGAAGGATGTGCTCTCACCGACAGAGGTGAGTCATCTCTCTTGCCTTGTGGTGAAGCACAACAATACATTAAAACCACAAAATGAATAGTAACTAAGTATGAGCTGGAGTTTGTAATACAGAGTGAAGATGATCATATTTGTGTTTAATGTACAGTATGTGGGTGACTGCAGCGTGTTTTTACCATCCATTGTTTGGTGCCGATAAGCGCCAAAAATAGCCTTGAATTGGAATGCCAACAATGTCTTTAATGCTGTTACGAAAGTTCTGGGTAGTATTTTTAATTTTAACATAAAATGACTAAACAGAACGCACACAAGTGGTTTTGCTTATAGCCTCCTGATAACCAGCATCATCTGCAGTGGACGTTTGCTTTGGGTCTATTTCTTTTGTCAGACTTACAACATTTTAGCAACCCCAGTGACACTTTTTAATGTTGTTAATTACTTTTCAAACAAAATACATGCCCTGATTTCTTATACCTTCTATGTTATGTAGTTATTTACAAACCCATTATATTTTGTTTATTATGAGTTAGTTGACCCATTACTACACTGTAATCAATAATGACTCACTTCTAAATAAATATTATGTCATTGTATTCTTAGGGTGTTCAGGTTGTCTTGGAAGACATTTGGCCTCTCATCTGAGCAGGCTTTATCAGTTCATGTTTAAAGACTACATTGACAGCTCTAGTCTGTTCGGATTAGAGGCAAAACATCCTCTAAAACAACCTGAACAGTCCAGATGCAATCCATTAGGTTAAATGTCTTTGGATTAAAAAAGTTGAAAAAGTAATGTTGACTTTTCGGTGGCTCACTCCTCAGGTTGCACAGAAGGTTAAGCACTTCTTCAGGATGTATTCTTTCAACCGCCACAAGATGACGTCGATCACTCCGTCCTACCACGCTGAGAGCTACAGCCCTGATGACAACCGATTTGACCTCAGACCGTTCCTGTACAACACACGCTGGGACTGGCAGTTTCGGTCGATTGACAGTCAGGTATGATTGTACTTTATACACATACTTTCTGCGCCAAAGAACACAGCTTGTAATATTGTTCATCATGTGTTTAGTGAAAATAAGATCTTAACAGCCTAGACCATTAACCCAACAATTGCATTTCAATGAAGTTAAACAGTAGGTGGTAGTAGTAGTAAGTAAAGGCTAGAAAATGGCATAGTTACTGTCTCGCTTCTCTTGTGGACTCTGGTTGGAAAGACTATAGTGAACAAACATTGACCACATCATCAAGAATCATCGAGAGTTTACCTAAAAGATTTCAGCCCCAGAATAAAATGCTCAAGATTGATTTTGTCAGCTGTCAAATAATGCACTGATGAGTGGGAATTTGGTCCAGTCCTCTTTACAGATATTGCACACACACACAGACACACCCAGAGTAAGTTGGTTCTTCTTTAACAACAAAATTAAAGGATGCTGTGGCCAGCCCAACGCCGTACTTTGATTCCATAGTCAACTTGTGAAATGACACTAATAAGCATCATTATACAACTAATAATTGCAAAGACGTTAATCAACTCCATGCATCTTTGATGGTGAAGCAGTTTTTAGAAAAAATGGTTCTACAACTAAATAGCTTAGTGATACACAGGAATGCTAGTTTATATGGTAAAACATTGACTTGGTAAATAAAGATGCAAACACTTTACATAAAGTGTTTTAAAATGGACATTGACTTTTGATTTGTCGACACCCATTGATTTAGAATATAATATGCAGTGTCCCGAGGCATGGAAATAAAAACTACTATAAGGATCTTGAGCTTTACTCACATTTTTAAAAACATTCCTATCATTTTGAACTCAGCATTATGCAGTGCAGTTTTATGGCACTGCAAACTACAACCACAGTAATAACTACAAACTGCACTGGGAGAGTGCAGACATTCACCAGGCCCTATTTCCCAACAGTAAAGAATCCTTTAAAAAAAATCCTGAATCCAGACGATAATCCGTATCATCCCCAAACAAACAAACCCCAACGGAGACATCACCTCCTGGTGGAAGTATTACATATTAAGTGGTGCCAATGAGCAGAGTTGGAGGAGAGGTACCTTTGTGTTTTACTACAATGTATTTCCTGATTTCAGTAGTGTTTATCAAAGTGCTGGGCACTTTCACTTTCTTTGGGTCCATGATGGATTGTTTTGTGCTCATACTCATAAAAAGTTCAGAGATAAAGCCACGCTCTCTCCATTACACCAAATGGTAATGAGCAAACAGACTTGTTTGTTATGTGCAATGTTTGGCTGTCGATAACAGAGACAGTGTACAAAAAACGGGACAACATTTTGGAAAATAATTTTGTTGAAAACCATATTATAGAAAAAGTGAGGCGTACAGAAGCTAAGGTACCACTGTTTTGTAAAATGAATACCTCAATGACCGTGTCAACCAAAACTGGGCTTTATTGTCTTTGTAAAGATGATTCAGACGATGTCTATGGAATTCATTAACAATTATCTTTTGTCTTAGTAAATTAGAATATTTTGAAAAACTTGATTTATTTCAGTAATTGCATTCAAAAGGTGTAACTTGTACATTATAGTTATTCATTGCACACAGACTGTTGCATTCAAATGTTTATTTCATTTAATTTTGATGATTTGAAGTGGCAACAAATGAAAATCCAAAATTCCGTGTGTCACAAAATTTGAATATTACTTAAGGCTAATACAAAAAAAGGGATTTTTAGAAATGTTGGCCAACTGAAAAGTATGAAAATGAAAAATATGAGCATGTACAATACTCAATACTTGGTTGGAGCTCCTTTTGCCTCAATTACTGCGTTAATGCGGCGTGGCATGGAGTCGATGAGTTTCTGGCACTGCTCAGGTGTTATGAGAGCCCAGGTTGCTCTGATAGTGGCCTTCAACTCTTCTGCGTTTTTGGGTCTGGCATTCTGCATCTTCCTTTTCACAATACCCCACAGATTTTCTATGGGGCTAAGGTCAGGGGAGTTGGCGGGCCAATTTAGAACAGAAATACCATGGTCCGTAAACCAGGCACGGGTAGATTTTGCGCTGTGTGCAGGCGCCAAGTCCTGTTGGAACTTGAAATCTCCATCTCCATAGAGCAGGTCAGCAGCAGGAAGCATGAAGTGCTCTAAAACTTGCTGGTAGACGGCTGCGTTGACCCTGGATCTCAGGAAACAGAGTGGACCGACACCAGCAGATGACATGGCACCCCAAACCATCACTGATGGTGGAAACTTTACACTAGACTTCAGGCAACGTGGATCCTGTGCCTCTCCTGTCTTCCTCCAGACTCTGGGACCTCGATTTCCAAAGGAAATGCAAAATTTGCATGGTTGGGTGATGGTTTGGGGTGCCATGTCATCTGCTGGTGGCAAAATCTACCCGTGCCTGGTTTACGGACCATGGTATTTCTGTTCTAAATTGGCCCGCCAACTCCCCTGACCTTAGCCCCATGGGGTATTGTGAAAAGGAAGATGCAGAATGCCAGACCCAAAAACGCAGAAGAGTTGAAGGCCACTATCAGAGCAACCTGGGCTCTCATAACACCTGAGCAGTGCCAGAAACTCATCGACTCCATGCCACGCCGCATTAACGCAGTAATTGAGGCAAAAGGAGCTCCAACCAAGTATTGAGTATTGTACATGCTCATATTTTTCATTTTCATACTTTTCAGTTGGCCAACATTTCTAAAAATCCCTTTTTTGTATTAGCCTTAAGTAATATTCTAATTTTGTGACACACGGAATTTTGGATTTTCATTTGTTGCCACTTCAAATCATCAAAATTAAATGAAATAAACATTTGAATGCATCAGTCTGTGTGCAATGAATAAATATAATGTACAAGTTACACCTTTTGAATGCAATTACTGAAATAAATCAAGTTTTTCAAAATATTCTAATTTACTGGCTTTTACCTGTGTATATATATATATAAATAAAAGAAATACTTGAATTTCAGTGTTCATTTATTTACACATATACACACACATAACACTCATCTACTCATTGTTGTACTTGAAAGTGCAATGCTTTGCAGCCAGAAGCACAGCCTTATATACTACATACATACTAAATACACAGTAATGAAAACACAGTTGTTCTACTAACTGTACTGTGCTTGCTGCTTACTTACTAAAAAAAAACAAAAAAAAAAACACTTACCTTTCACTATTTGAGTAGCCTTTGTTCTGCCATTTGCGTACTGGTAAACGATCTCTGAATCCGGGAACATATCCTTGACGGATTTGTTGAAGACATCCGCAAATGAGAACGGGATGTTGCTTCCAGCTATCAGCATAGCCATCTTTGTCTCGGCATAAGTTACACCATCGGATCTCCATTTAGCGAGGTGGCCCATAATACTGGGCTGGGACACCGTGCTGCGCTGGCGACGCTTTGTGCTTCGCTGTCCGTTCATGGCTGAGTATATCCGTTCGGCCACCGTGTTCAATGGAGAAGTCTGTTCTACAAAATTTACAGGCAGCATACTCCTTCCCCTTCAAACTGCCCTGGATAAACTGAAATTCTTGTTTCCATTCGTTTTGGAACTTACAAGCATATTTCTTCATCTTACTCGTCGTCGGCGTATGCTGTATCTTCCTCGTCCGCATGGAGCTGAAGGGGGCTTGGCCTTCAGCTCTGGCTGGAAATCGGGAGAAAATTTGTCCCGGGAGGTTTTCGGGAGAGGCGCTGAATTTCGGGAGTCTCCCGGGAAAATCGGGAGGGTTGGCAAGTATAGCTGGAAGCAACATCCCGTTCTCATTTGCTGATGTCTTCAACAAATCCGTGAAGGATATGTTCCCGGATTCAGAGATCGTTCGCCAGTACGCAAATGGCAGAACAAAGGCTACTCAAATAGTGAAAGGTAAGTGTTGTTTTTTTTAGTAAGTAAGCAGCAAGCACAGTACAGTTAGTAGAACAACTGTGTTTTCATTACTGTGTATTTAGTATGTATGTAGTAGAGATGCGCGGATAGGCAATTATTTCATCCGCAACCGCATCAGAAAGTCGTCAACCATCCGCCATCCACCCGATGTAACATTTGATCAGAACCGCACCCGCCCGCACCCGCCCGTTGTTATATATCTAATATAGACGATGCAAGGCATTAGTGAGGTTATAAAGCTTTTGCCTGTTAAAGAAAGGAGACTGATCCAATGCAGCACAGACATTCGCGTGCCACGCTGTCACGACCCAGACGCACACCAGTGCGCAATCATATGGGAGCCGCGCTGAGCGCACCTCCAAGCGCGTCTCTGGCCTGACGCTCCAGCGCCATCCATTTTCAGGGCTAGTTGATTCGGCAGGTGGGTTGTTACACACTCCTTAGCGGGTTCCGACTTCCATGGCCACCGTCTAGCTGCTGTCTATATCAACCAGGGTGAGCCCCACCCCTTTCGTGAGCGCACTGCGCGCGGAGTGAGCCCTGTTACACGCCCCCGGCAACAGGGGTGGCGGGCAGGTAAGCTGCGCGGGCGGAGCGCGCAGAGTGACCCCTGTTACGAGCCCCCGGCCACGGGGGTGGCGGGCAGGTAAGCTGCTTACCTGCTGCGCGTGACGCCGGCCGCGGCGAAGGCGGACGAGGCGGGGTGTCGGTGCGGTGGGCGCGGTGGTGACCCTGGACGTGCATCGGGCCCTTCTCGCGGATCGCCTCAGCTACGGCTCCCGGTGGGGCCCTCTCGGGGGAAGGGGCCTCGGTCCCGGACCCCGGCGAGGCGTCCCTTCTCCGCTCCGTAAAAGTGTCCATCTCTTTTTTTTTTTTTCTTCTGTTGTGGCATATGCTGCAGGTGCCTGCTCGTTTTTCGTATGTGGGTAACAACATTTAACTATGTATATATATTTCCGAATTGGTTTAACTGCCACCCGCCTGAATCTATTTAAAATCAATTTTTTTTTTAATTTCAACCACCCGACCCGACCCGCGGATAAAATCTAATTTTTTAAAATTTCATCCGCCCGATCCGCGGATAATCCGCGGACTCCGCGGTTTTGCCCGCACACCGCGCATCTCTAGTATGTAGTATATAAGGCTGTGCTTCTGGCTGCAAGCACTTTCAAGTACAACAATGAGTAGATGAGTGTTATGTGTCTGTATATGTGTAAATAAATGAACACTGAAATTCAAGTATTTCTTTTATTTAAATATATATAATAAAATAAATATATATATAGCTAGAATTCACTGAAAGTCAAGTATTTCTTTTATATATACAGGTAAAAGCCAGTAAATTAGAATATTTTGAAAAACTTGATTTATTTCAGTAATTGCATTCAAAAGGTGTAACTTGTACATTATATTTATTCATTGCACACAGACTGATGCATTCAAATGTTTATTTCATTTAATTTTGATGATTTGAAGTGGCAACAAATGAAAATCCAAAATTCCGTGTGTCACAAAATTAGAATATTACTTAAGGCTAATACAAAAACTTGCTGGTAGACGGCTGCGTTGACCCTGGATCTCAGGAAACAGAGTGGACCGACACCAGCAGATGACATGGCACCCCAAACCATCACCCAACCATGCAAATTTTGCATTTCCTTTGGAAATCGAGGTCCCAGAGTCTGGAGGAAGACAGGAGAGGCACAGGATCCACGTTGCCTGAAGTCTAGTGTAAAGTTTCCACCATCAGTGATGGTTTGGGGTGCCATGTCATCTGCTGGTGTCGGTCCACTCTGTTTCCTGAGATCCAGGGTCAACGCAGCCGTCTACCAGCAAGTTTTAGAGCACTTCATGCTTCCTGCTGCTGACCTGCTCTATGGAGATGGAGATTTCAAGTTCCAACAGGACTTGGCGCCTGCACACAGCGCAAAATCTACCCGTGCCTGGTTTACGGACCATGGTATTTCTGTTCTAAATTGGCCCGCCAACTCCCCTGACCTTAGCCCCATAGAAAATCTGTGGGGTATTGTGAAAAGGAAGATGCAGAATGCCAGACCCAAAAACGCAGAAGAGTTGAAGGCCACTATCAGAGCAACCTGGGCTCTCATAACACCTGAGCAGTGCCAGAAACTCATCGACTCCATGCCACGCCGCATTAACGCAGTAATTGAGGCAAAAGGAGCTCCAACCAAGTATTGAGTATTGTACATGCTCATATTTTTCATTTTCATACTTTTCAGTTGGCCAACATTTCTAAAAATCCCTTTTTTTGTATTAGCCTTAAGTAATATTCAAATTTTGTGACACACGGAATTTTGGATTTTCATTTGTTGCCACTTCAAATCATCAAAATTAAATGAAATAAACATTTGAATGCAACAGTCTGTGTGCAATGAATAACTATAATGTACAAGTTACACCTTTTGAATGCAATTACTGAAATAAATCAAGTTTTTCAAAATATTCTAATTTACTGGCTTTTACCTGTATATATATATATATATATATATATATATATATATATATATATATATATATATATATAAAATCAGTGACGTGCGGTGAGGTTCATGGCTGGTGAGGCACTGACTTCATCAGAGTCAGATATACAAACATATGAACCCTAAAGAGTATCTTATTCACCATTTGATTGGCAGCAGTTAACGGGTTATTTTTAAAACCTCAGACCAGCATTCTTCCCTGCTTGGCACGTGAGGCCCCGCCTCACCTGCCTCCCCTGACTGCACGTCACTGATATATATATATATATATATATATATATGTATGAAATACTTGAGTTTTGATGAATTTATTATTATCATTATTATTCTAGCTTTAAATATACTCCTCCCCTCTTAACCACGCCCCCCGGAGGTCTCAAGGTTGGCAAGTATGTTTATCCTGCATCCTCTTTAAAAGTCCAACATTTTTCCCCGTCAGACTTGGACAACCATCTGTTGTCACACCTGCCAGCTTGACCCATTTCAGTCCTAACATGTCCAAACACGCATTTACCTATGTGAACAAGTCATTACCTGTGGCTGTCTCTTTAATTGACTGCATGGCTGCCAGCTCCTCCGTGATTTGAAAGTCTGCAGTTATCCCATGTAAGAAGATGAGCAGCTGGGCAAATTTGGCAAAAAGTCCTTGTTGGGTTTGCAGTTTTACTATCAACGCATCAGCCTCCCTTGCGCGCGCTTCATCGGACAGATTCCGGTATTTTTCCTCGTGCTTCGTCGTGCAGTGGCGATTCAAACTATATTCTTTAAACACAGCAACCTGTGTACCATAAATTAAGCACACGGCTTTACCTTTAATTTCTGTAAAGAAATACTTGGCAGTCCATGTCTTGTTGAAAACACGGCATTCGTCATTAACTTTTCTCTTTTTAGCGTCTCGGGGGTAACCGGGCATCCCTTGTCGCTGTGCACCTTCACTCACAGGTTACACACGGACATACGCCCATAAATAACACTTTTCAAAATAAAAGCAGCACAGTTGTATTGCACGCACGACAGATGTTTTTTTAAATGTATTTTGTCATTTGTGATTGCCGCTTTTCACATTCACTCACAATCGCGCACGAGCATAGTCCACACGGAAGTAATACAAATAATGCTTTTCAAAACAAAAGCAGCACCGTTGTATTGCACACTCGACATAGATACTTTTTAAAATGTATTTTGTAATTTATGATTGGCCTCACGCGGGCCGCACAGGACGCACAAAGGGCCGGATGTGGCCCGCGGGCCGTAGAATGCCCAGGTCTGATCTAAAGGCTTAGTGGCCACATGCGTGGACAGCACCTTTTAGCTCTTATTTCCAAAATTGTGTACACTACTGAATTGGGGTCTTATGTGCTTATGTGGACACTTATACTGCCATCTGGTGGTGTCAGAAGAGCATAACATACAATGGAATTTGGAAAAAAAAACCTGTAAAAATAAGAATTAGCATGTCACTAAACACGAAGTACACGTTTGTTACTTATGGACTAAGTACATCATATAAAAAGATGATTCTTAGTTTTTAATCTAATTAGGGTCCAATAAGCCCAAATAGCAAAGGGAAATAAAAAAAAAAGCATGTAAACAAACAGCTTGGGCCTTAAGAGGTTAATTGTAAATTCCTTTTACAAAGTTGATAAACTGTTGGATGCCTCTGAATATTCTCATTCATGAGGTCATTTTATTCTCAGGGCATTGAATCAATCGCAACTGGACTGTTCAGATTGTCTTAGGAGACCTTTCGCTGGCTTCATCAGTTAATACTCTTAGACTTTGGTGGGACAGATCTAGTCTGAGTGCTTGGTTCCGGACCCAAAGTATTCCTCAACATGACCCGACAAGAATGGGTTCGCTAAATGACAACGCTTGACAGAGCCCTGCAACAATGTTTTGGCCACCTCACCTATGCTGGCGATGTGAGAGACAGGCCATTTACAGTAACCGCCAAAGAAGAGGAGACAAAAGCTTGAGTGCCTATGCTGCAGACCTCAAGCTCCACGCTAGAGCTGCACGATTAATCCTTAAAAGATCATGATCTCGAGTCACAAATGTACTGTATGTAATCTAATTTTTCATCATGTGCGTTTCTCCACATGCTGCATTATGATAAATGCAGGACCACCTCTTCTTCCTACATCGACAAAGGTTGAAGCGTCGCTAAAGTGAGTCAGCAGCACAGGAAAGGAACAATTACCATGGAAGAATTTCTGTGTTAAGGACAGTGAAATGAAGAAAACTCTACAGTTAATTATGGATGGGCATCAAAACTCTGTTTCTTAATGACATCATTGTAACCAGACCGAAAAAAAGAAGTAGCAAATGGTGACTCGTTTGGGTGGTAAATTAATGTCTTGACACATTAGAGCAGACACTTACAGTAATGACACTCTTTTTACATTTTATTGTCGCTCTTTACACGTCAACAGCAATGATCATATTCACCATCTATATTTCACTGCAGCCAGTGACCATCACAACACAAAACTTCCTCATTGTGCACCAATCACAGTTAAGGCGAGCAAGTTGATTCACTAACCTTGAAATTTTGAACCTCAACAATACAAGTGTGAAAGAGACCAACAATACACTTCAGCATTCACAATGAAAGTGTGGCATGCTAAATCCTGTCTGACAAAATAAGGGTCTCAGTAAAACAGCTTTCATAAGCATGTTTTTTTTTGCAAATTTGCTGTGTTCTGTAAATATTTTGGTTTTGCTGTGAACTACGACAAAATGTTGTGAGTTGTATTTCATATTGTTAACTGTATTAACATTTTGTTAACATTGTTGAAGTATTTCAATTACAATTCAGTTTACCTGGAATGTCACAAAGTCCTTAAAATAAACATGCATTGTTTTCAAACAAGCCGTATGTTTTCTCTTTTTCAGTACCGATTTAAAGCTAGTGTGATGGGACACAAGTAGGGGATTTTATTTTTTATGTTTCATTGCCATGCATGTTTTAGAGTGTTTTTATTGTTGTGGATTTTAGTTGCATGCTTTTATTACTGTGGAATTTGATTGTAATTTTAGTTGCATGTTTTTACACTTTGTGGACTTTGCTGGCATTTTAAGACGTTGCCCCTTTTAGCTTGTTGCCCCTGACAACCAAAGTGCCCAATCAAACGGCACCGGAGATCAGACGCACCTGTGGAGCATTAGGACTGCACACATTTAAAAGGGAAGCAGCCAGAAGAAGGAAGAGCGACCGAGGGAGCGACAGGAGGGGGAAGCGCGACGGAAGGAAGAGGAAGCGACCGGAGAGTATCGACAGGTAGTGATAGGTTGATGAGGCGTCGTGACACGTTTCGACACATTGCAAAACTGTATTGTAGTGATGGGTTGATGAGGCGTCATGAAGCGTTTCGACACATTGCAAAACTGTATTGATACTGTGTCGATACTGTGTCACTAAATACTGACATCTGCTGGACATTAAAAATCCCTACAGGCAACCTATGGACCGACTCAACTGACACTGATTTTATGCCCTAGTACAGGGGTCACCAACCTTTTTGAAACCAAAAACTACTTCTTGGGTACTGATTAATGCGAAGGGCTACCAGTTTGATACACACTTAAATAAATAAATATATTGTCATTTGTAAGTTACACGTAAGTGTGATTTAAACAAGAATAGCTAAATAAATAAATTTATATATATAGAAAAATGGGTATTTCTGTCTGTCATTCCGTCGTACATTTTTTTTTCCTTTTACGGAAGGTTTTTTTGTACAGAATAAATGATGGAAAAAACACTTAATTGAACGGTTTAAAAGAGGAGAAAACAAGAAAAAATTTAAAATAAAATTTTGAAATATAGTTTATCTTCAATTTCGACTCTTTATAATTAAAAATTCAACCGACAAAAAGAAGAGAAAAACTAGCTTATTTGAATCTTTTTGAAAAAATAAAAAAAAGTATTTATGGAACATCATTAGTAATTTTTCCTGATTAAGATACATTTTAGAATTTTGATGACATGTTTTAATAAATTGGTTAAAATCCAATCTGTACTTTGTTAGAATATTTAACAAATTGGACCAAGCTATATTTCTAACAAAGACAAATCAGTATTTCTTCTAGATTTTCCAGAACAAATTTTTTTAAAAGAAATTCAAAATACTTTGAAATAAGATTTAAATTTGATTCTACAGACTTTCTAGATTTGCCAGAATATTTTTTTTGAATTTTAATCATAGTAAGTTTGAAGAAATATTTCACAAATATTCTTCGTCGAAAAAACAGAAACTAAAATATTTATTATTTTTACAATAAAAAAAAAAAAAATTTACTTGAACATTGATTTAAATTGTCAGGAAAGAAGAGGAAGAAATTTAAAAGGTAAAAAGGTATATTTGTTTAAAAATCCTAAAATCATTTTTAAGGTTGTATTTTTTCTCTAAAATTTTATTTCTAAAAGTAATAAGAAGCAAAGTAAAAAATAAATGAATTTATTTAAACAAGTGAAGACCCATCCATCCATCCATTTTCTACCGCTTATTCCAAGTGAAGACCAAGTCTTTAAAATATTTTCTTGGATTTTCAAATTCTATTTGAATTTTGTCTCTTTTAGAATTAAAAATGTCGAGCAAAGCGAGACCAGCTTGCTAGTAAATAAATAAAATTAAAAAAATAGAGGCAGCTCACTGGTAAGTGGTGCTCTTTGAGCTATTTTTAGAACAGGCCAGCGGGCGACTGATCTGGTCCTTACGGGCTACCTGGTGACCGCGGGCACTGCGTTGGTGACCCCTGCCCTAGTATATACAATAATATAAACCAAGTCATTTCATTTAGGATTATTTCATATCTTCATTTAAATAAAAATATATTTTTATCTTTTTTAGATACAGTCATTGAATAATGTGAACATGTATCATAACATGGAAATCTAAGAACGTGTTGTGGATGATTGTGGACTGGGAATTTTTTTAATATTATTTCTTTACACATTTTTATTAAAAAAAAAAAAAAAAAAAAAAAAAAAAAAAAAAAAAAAAGGTTTTCCGACATATTACATTTTAGACGATTTCTCTTCTTAGTTATTATTTCTCCGGCTGTAGAAAAGACCCGCTCACAGGGCACAGAGGAGGCGTCAGTGCGACACAGTTCGCGTATCGGTCACGTGACCAAAACAGCTCATGATCGGTCACGTGACTTTCTAAAAGCGGTACGCGCACCGACACAGGGTTTTGCTCTATGAGCTCGACGCATGCGCCGATGCATCGGTGTTGCCGGACCCATCACTACTGTATTGATACTGTGTCGACACTGTGTCACTAAATACTGACATCTGCTGGACATTAAAAATCCCTACAGGCAACCTATGGACCGACTCAACTGACACTGGTTTTATGACATAGTATATACAATAGATAGATAGATAGATAGTACTTTATTGATTCCTTCAGGAGAGTTCCCTCAGGAAAATTAAAATTCCAGCAGCAGTGTACAAAATTGAGATCTAATTTAAAAAGTAAAAAGTATATAATGGGGGTATAAATGGAAACAAAATAGAAAAATATTACAATAGAATATATATATATATATATATATATATATATATATATATATATATATATATATATATATATATATAATATAAACCAAGTCATTGTATTTCATTTAGGATTATTTCATATCTTCATTGAAATGAAAATATATTTTTATCTTTTTTTAGATACAGTCAATAAATAATGTGAACATGTATCATAACATGGAAATCTAAGAGAACGTGTTGTGAATGAGGATGCTTGTGGACTGGGATTTTTTTTTTTTTTTTTTACACATTTTTATTAAAAAAAACAGTTTTTCCAACATATTAAATTTTAGACGATTTCTCTTCTTAGTTATTATTTCTCCGGCTGCAGAAAAGACCCGCTCACAGGGCACAGTGGAGGCGTCAGTGCGACACAGTTCGCGTATCGGTGACGTGACCGAAACAGCTCATGATCGGTCACGTGACTTTCTAAAAGCGGTACGCGCACCGACACAGGGTTTTGCTCTATGAACTCGACGCATGTGTCGATGCATCGGTGTTGCCGGACCCATCACTATCGACAGGCTTTGCCAAGAGCGTCCGGGTGGACGCCCGCAGGCTGGGAAGGAATCCAGGACTACACAGCAGACCCCGAAAGCTACCGAAGTGAACCCCAAGAAGCCCACAACACGCAGGGGCAGAGGAAACTCTGCCTCCGAAGTAAGTGTCGTGGATTGTGGATATGTGGGGTGATCAATTGCCTTTGGCTGTGGGCTTGCGGGCTCGTGCGTTGTACGCTGGCTGTGTGGTCCTGTGGGCAGGAGCGATCGGGACCCAGAGACCTGCGGTGACTCCCGGGCGCGACCAAGAGGCGGAGCGAGACGGGACGAGTGACCGGCGACTGGCGAGGAGAGTGGGCGTACCCAATACTTCGACGCGGAACTACAGCAGGGGCAGGGTTTCCTTGCGTGTAAGTGTGGCGTCAGCCCGGAGAGGGTCTCCGTAGTTTTAGAAGATTTTATCCCCGTGGCCTGCCTCCGTTTTAATTCTGTGTGCAGGAGGACGCCGTGGAAGTGGGTGGAGCCAGGACGCTGACCCACTACCCTGTTGCGGCTGTACCCTCACCATAATATTGTTTACCAATTTGGTATTTTTAGTGTTAATAACTTGACTGTTTTTTAATTTGTATTGTAATAAATTGTAAATCAGCATCATTATCTTTCCTTATTTTGGGACGGTTGCTCTCACTGCATTGGGTTCTTAATATTTATATTGGTTTTTAGCAAAATTTTATTAGATTTTAATATCCCACCACTCGGGTCCATCACACTAGTATCAGTAAAGATTTAAACACCCTAGTTTGCCCAATAAAGGTTGTCATTCAGTGCTGTAAAGTCATTTTGGATTCAAGCCAAGCTATGATGTCTGAGTTTCATTTTTTTTTTTTTTTGATTGATCGCCCCCCGCCACCCCGAAGGGAATACGCGGTAGAAAATGGATGGATGGATGATTGAAACTTTTATTAGTAGATTGCACAGTGCAGTACATATTCCGTACAATTGACCACTAAATGGTAACACTTGAATAAGTTTTTCAACTTGTTTAAGTCGGGGTCATTGTAAGTTTTTTTGCATCACAAGGTAACAATACATTGTCCTTAAACGCTAATAACTTCAACCCTGAACAAGGCAATGCAATAACCACCAAATTCCAGCAGACACCGGAAGATAAAAGCATGTATTTTTCTTTTGTTCCGCTCAACAATAATAAAAATAAGCAAAGTTTCTGCTGCTCACCAATGTTCCCTCTAATTCTGAGCAAATGCAAAAACTCCCTCAGCATTCAGTGGAGCACATGCGGGCAACATCAAACGTGCACACTCTGGCCATACCAGCATCACACCTGTCCCAAACCTGACAACCTTAAATGTTTTATTCTAATAATCAAATGGTGGCAATCATTTCCATGTGATTATTTTCTAATATACGGTAAGTGATTTGGCCCACTTACAATGAAAATAACCCCCAAAAAAGTTGTTTTTTAGATGTATATACTATTACTGTATGTCTGGGTGGGAGACCTACTTTAGGAATAATAACTGTCCTTTAAATACAATTTTACACAAAGACCCTTACTCTTTGTGGCTCTAGTCTTAGTGCCGGTCAGTCTGGCCAACACCCAGTTTGCTGCTTAGCCAGTCAGCCTTTTTCCTGTGATCAGTTTGAGTCGGGTGACCTCCGACCCCTATCCTCTGCCCTTATTTGTTGTGCTTCCTACCAAATGTTGCTAATGTCTTTATTATACCTTCTAAACTCCAAACTTACATTCCTGTGATCCCCACTCTCGGGAGTGCTTTGTGCTGGACATGCACTTTTGACCTTAGAAGTATCCTCTAAACTTCTAAAGGATTCAAACACATGCTATTTCCAATCATATAAGAAATGTGTACATGATATAATTAATCTCAGGGACGAAATGTGCAGAGGCTTCGAGGTGTATGTCGAGTAATGGAGGGGGCATTCATGTAGGGCAGGAGCCAAAAATTATGACATGTGAAGCCTCGCTGCCAGGCATACCACGTGACTGCTTCGGGAAGTGGTTCAGATTTTAACGGATAATTCGACAAATATGACCGCCCAAGCTTAACTGAAAATGTGGGCTTTTGAGAGTTGTGGTCATTTTGGTATCGGAATAGAGATTTTTTTTTTTTTAAATGCCAATAGAATCAAAGAATAACTGTGCATGATATTAAATATGACGGCAAACTTAATCCAAGCTGCGTACCGCTTTGTCAGCAATATTAAATAGCTAATTTACATCCTACCTGTCAATGATCGTTTGGTAGCACAATAGTTCAATTTCGCATTTAACTTTAATGCCACACGACGTTCGATTCGATTCTCGGAAGCGTCAGTTCCCGAATGTGTTTATCACGGTAAACATCAGTGACGTGCAGTCAGGAGAGGCAGGTGAGGTGGGGCCTCACGTGCCATCATGGAAAGAAAAAAAATTTTAAAAGAAAAAAAAAATTTATATTGTTATATGTATCCAGTGATTATACTATAAAGTTATTTTCCATTTAACTTCACCAGTTTTCGATTATTTTTTATTCAAAATCGCTGAATTTTCACATTTGCCGTTCAAATACTGAGAAGAGACTTGCGGTGAGTCACCAGCCAGTTGAGGCACGTCACTGAGTTGAGCCTCACCATGGATTGCACAATGACTTGGCTAACTGCTGGCCTGCTGTGCAGTGAGACCGTATTGCTATATGAATTATATTATACATTTCCATAGATTAGTTAGCTGAAGTATATAATGTACAGTGTATTTTGTCAACAACTGTATGTGTGTAACGTATTTCTTGTGCTGAGCAATCATAAAACTGCTGCGAAGACGCACTGTGTGAGGCTTGCAGTAATCCCACCTCCTGGTGTTAGAGGGCAGTAGTGATCCCAGGGAGTATTTCTGCGACTACTCGGCTGCAGAAGAAGTGACAACAAGCAGCAACAGTTAGCAGCGATCGTTTATTTTTTCCTCTTGCCTGGACTATTAACATGGAGGATTACGTATCTAAAATAAAACAGTTTTCTAAACTGAACTTTCAATCGAAGCAGGAGGTAATACTTAAAGGAAGATCTCCATCGAGACAGAGAGACTTTTAAAACTGAAGAAAGATAAAGAAGACTTCCATAAACAAGTTATTGATGCTTTTGTTCAAAAGGAGCTGCGCATGGACTTCATTTATAAGTAAAGGTAAGACCATAATAACGTTTTTTTTTATTAAATGTGCTTTTTTGTGTGCTACTTTTTGTATGTGTAAAGTTAAGTTAAAGTACCAATGATTGTCACACACACTAGGTGTGGTGAAATTTGTCCTCTGCATTTGACCCATCCCATTGCTCACCCCCTGGGAGGTGAGGGGAGCAGTGGGCAGCAGCGGCGCTGCGCCCGGGAATCATTTTTGGTGATTTAACCCCCAATTCCAACCCTTGATGCTGAGTGCCAAGCAGGGAAGAATGCTGGTATGAGCTTTTAAACATGACCCGTTAACTGCTGCCAATCAAATGGTGAATAAGATACTCTTTAGGGTTCACATGTTTGTAAATCTGACTGTGATGAAGTCAGTGTCTCACCAGCCATGAACCTCACCGCACGTCACTGGTAAACATTATGTTTAATAAAGTAACATGCTGTACGTATTCTCTTTTAAACAGCCACCAGCAATCATCTGCTGATGATGATGGTTTTCTAAAGAAAAAAAAGAATCGCTTAAAACCAAAAATAAAAATGAACTAAATCTTCTCTGTTCTTTAAATCATTATCCAAGTTACATTATATTGACATCTTCCTTTTTAAGGCACATTTCCCAAGGTGACAGAACAACATACAACCTGCCATATCATGACACTACCATGTTGGCAATATACCAACACAATACATTAAAATGTATTTCATTATACTGTACATGTGCTAACTAGCAAAACCATTCGGTCAAACATTTATTGTAATTTCCAAGAACCATAACAGACGCAACAATTCAACGCATCTCACATTACGTGCTTAAGATAAAACTGTTTGTAATTATACATTTGACCAGCAGGTGGTTTCTTGTGCCGAAGCATGCTTGTAACTTCGAGAAATTCTCGAGCCAATTGGCTCAAGTGGTTCAATGAGGCTTCATTTGACTATCACTAATATAAAGTCACGTATTCGAAGACGTTGGCTACAACAGTCCGTACGCCGTATGAACCCAGAAATGCTGCTGGTTTAGCAACATAGGTATCTCTATGACGCTACTTATTCCCGGAAGTGAAAACTAGTGCTAAAATGGCTGTTGTGCAGCAAGCAGCACGCAAACTATCTGAGTACAGAAGAGGCTTAAATCTTCCTGCATAGAGCAGATACGAGCAAAAAAACAACTATGCAATGGAATAGATTACTTGATTTGAAAAAATACTTTTCGAGTGATATTAAGAATTACGTCGGTCGCGTTCCCACACATATCGAACAATTGTGCTCCAGACGCCATTCAACATGACAAAACAGATAGAAACTTGGAAAAGCATGGAGGTCTACAACTTCTTTGTGTGTGCTGGGTCAAGGAAATTGGTATCAACACTCAGATAAATATGCATGGTTTGTGCTCGAGTACAATTGCATTTCATGATTTAACTTCACATCTAATCTGCCATGTTTGTTGTTGTTTCACGCGCCGTTTACAAGTAGCATATTTCCCCCAGTCTTTGTCAAAATATAACTATAAATGTCAACATTGTGTAGGTGTTGAAAGCTTCACAAATGATTGCTGCCTTTAGTGAAAGCTTAACTCTTTTAGGTTTTGCTCATATTGGATTTATTTAATTTAGACACGCCGAGTTGGTGCTTTTCGAGACACTCGTACAAAACATGTGTTTAAGAAATACAAATATTATCAAGATAATACTTAAATGGAAAATAATACATGTTAAAAGTACTGTATATCAAACAAACCTTTAAGGAAGTGACCACTGCAAACTTGTGCATTCTTCGGCTCTGCTCCCTTGGACTGGAGTGCATGCTGCTTTTCTCGCGTTGTTTCCACAAATCTTGCAATTTCCCGCCCTTTTTGATAACCTCTCCAGGAACTCTGAAGAAACGTTTATCCTCTCCACGATTTGAACGGTTCGTACAGCCGAAAACGACACAAGTATAAGTCATTTTTTCGGGGACGGCGTGGCGAAGTTGGTAGAGTGGCCGTGCCAGCAATCAGAGGGTTGCTGGGTACTGGGGTTCAATCCCCACCTTCTACCATCCTAGTCACGTCCGTTGTGTCCTTGGGCAAGACACTTCACCCCTTGCACCTGATGGCTGCTGGTTAGCGCCTTGCACGGCAGCTCCCGCCATTAGTGTGTGAATGTGTGTGTGAATGGATGAATGTGGAAATACTGTCAAAGCGCTTTGAGTACCTTGAAGGTAGAAAAGCGCTATACAAGTATAACCCATTTATCATTTATCATTTACTTAGAGAAAGACTAAGTGGCGCCTAGTACCCACTGAAAACCGAGCTAACTTGGCCACCAGCAGTATTTATTGGGCGGGACGTGAGCCGGACGTGGCGTTAGTAACATCCCAGCAATAGAGATATCGCATCGACCACTACTGCCTATTGTCGCCGACGAGCTGTGGGGCCACTATCTTAAAGGATTTCTGCACTTTTTGGGGAATTTTGCCTATCGTTCACAATCATTTTGAGGGACAAGAACTCACCTCTTTTTTGGGAGGAGGATTTTAAAGATGATAAAAAATGCATGGAAGATGCGGCAAATGGGAGTCACCTTTGTAGCCTCGAAAACAACTTAAAAATCCTCCATCAACATTTTGTATACATGCTGCAAGTATATATAAAATGTAGAAACAGACACGTTCATAACAATATGTAATATGTACAATATTTACCGTATTTTAGTCATTTTAATCATTGCTGGGACTGATTTCTTCCGATTTCCGTTTCTATAGCAGCGCACTTCTGACTTCTGGCAACAACTGTGTATCCCACTTCTGGAAACAAACGCTAGTGTGTTTTCTTTGCATGGCAGACTTGGTAATAGACAATGAAGACAATTTTTTTGGGACAAATAACAACCCTATCTTTTCTAATCTGAATATACAGAGGATGAATTAGACGTTGGACTAGACGGAAGCTGAGAGATCAAGGTCGGCGTAACTCGAAGCTGCAAATGTGGAACATGAAGCCAAGCTATTTCAACATAAATGGAGTACTTACCCAAATAAACCGGAAGAAACGTCCTCAGCCAGCTGGACCAACGGCACAACTGTTCATCGAGTGAATCACACTTTAATATCGATCACAATACAGGCAGCACGTCATGCGTGTTATTACAACTACAGTACATATGCTGTTTGGCTAGCTGTGTACTGTAATATGATCGTTCAAGTTTTTCAGTCAGTAAGATTGGGGTCTTTTCCGCATTGTGTTGTGCATTACAAGCTCAAACGCGTTTCGTGCTGATGTAGAAGGTATCTTATCTCTTTCCGTAGTTAGCTTTTACGGCTAATAAGTGAAGTGAATTATATCTATATAGCGCTTTTTCTCTAGTGACGCAAAGCACTTTATATAGTGAAACCCAATATCTAAGTTACATTTAAACCAGTGTGGGTGGCACTGGGAGCAGGTGGGCAAAGTGTCTTGCCCAAGGACACAACGGCAGTGACTAGGATGGCAGAAGCGGGGATCGAACCTGCAACCCTCAAGTTGCTGGCACGGCCACTCTACCAACCGAGCTATACCGCCCCACCGTAGCATGCCGATGTGTTACAATGCTAGAAAAAGAGTTCCTCAGGTTCGCTCTTACAAAAACAATGTCACTACTGTTTGGTTATTATACAGGTTACGGAACATAAATTAAGTATAGTTGACGGTTTTTGAATGCATTTTTAAAGTGATTTAGTAGTAGAATTGATTGCCCCCATTAGCTGCATTGCTAGCCATCAAGAACGAGCCGATTTATATATGTTAAAATGCAAAAAAAACCCACATTTGTGTCTTCTTTTGTCTCATAATTATTGTGAACGATAGGCAAAATTCCAAAAAAAGGGCAGTTCCCCTTTAAACCAGTCAACATCTCGATCTAGTGACAGGATCAATGAAGCAGAGCAACCACCAGCTCCCAGTCAGGCACAACGTCTCCTTTGTCAAGGCAGGGGAGAAACCACAGGCTCCAACCGGACGGCTAGCCACAGCCCGTGACTGGCAGCTTTAGGTGGATCTCGGCAGACAGTTGAAGTTTCCAGAGTGCATAGCAAGGACATCACTGAGGCCAGACCTTGTCTTAACTTCTGACTCAACGCACCATGTTGTGCTGCTGGAACTTACAGTCCCCTGGGAAGACCGGATGGAGGAGGCCCATGAGTGAAAGAAAGCCAAATACCTTGAGCTGGTCGAGGCATTCAAAGAGAGCGGACTGTGGTTCTAACTTTTACCCCTGTTGGCTTCATCATTTATTTCAATTTTATGTTATTCAAGTATAACATTTTTAAATGTAATTAATTTCATTGACAAGCGATTATATTACGGTCATACTCTTGTTTGCTAGTGGCTACGATTTCAGTATTATTGAAGATCTTTGCTCCTTCTCAACTCTCTGGTAATATTCTTTTCACAAAATACAACCAATAGTACGTTAATGTTAAATCTTACTTGTGAAAAGTAATCCCCCGATTCCTATTTTCAACAGTCCGCTCATTTGAGCAGGAAAACGCTGAACACCAGCCCGGCATCTTTGTTTTCTACCTGTCAACTGTCAGCTTATTAGGCTGCTCGCCGGCTCCTCATCACCACTTCAAGATGGCGGCCGAATTTCTCGCGTCACAGCAGCCAATGCTGCGTTTACTTATAAGATGTCTATGTGGAACGAGGCCCCCTCAGCAATGGCGGACGGTTAATTAGCATTGTGGGTAATCGAGTGAAATGTGACGTCAGCGAGAGGGGTCTTTATCATTAAGGTTATTCTTATATACACACTACGTTATTTCAATGTGGGAAAGATTCAAGTAACAACCTGCTAATAAAAAATATGTGTACACTTTTTTAAATACCTAGCGCCATGGAGGTGGAGTTTATTATTAGGATGAGGAAATCGGTGTAAAGTAGGGGTGGGCGATACTGCAGATTATAGAATGGATCCGATACCAAGTAAATGCCTAGTGTCGATAACGTCGAGTTTCAATCAGAAAACGTGCCATCTACCAATCCGATACCACCCCCTGGTATCGATACAACTGATATTTGGATTGACCCTTTTCGCGCTAACAAGTGACACTTTACAGAGCAGACGTTAACTTCCTAAACACACGTTTTTACCACCAAACGTTCAAGCCTTTTTAAACTCGCTATGGATTAAAATGTGTCCAGCGACACGTTTACAAACAACTTGTATCCTTTTACATTCGAAGGCTGCAAGCAGGAAAAGGAAAGGTTTTTGTTGGCTGGATGGAATCGGACTGTCTGCTGGCAGCAAGTGGCCGTCATGCAGCACCCACACTTTATGGGACCGGGTCGGCAAAGGACGACACGGGAGAGCTGCTGTGCTCGTCCGGCTGTGATTCTCGTAGCGAACAAACAGGTGAGGTCTTAGTTTCGTCTGGTCGGATAGACTATCAAGAATGTGTATGAAGTTAATACATGTTTGTTTAAAGCAGTAAGTACAGTCTTTCACTAGCATAAACACGAAGGCAACTATCAGGAATTTTGCAAGGATTCAGAAAACTGCATCTTATTACTGCTTTTCGAACATTGGATTCGTTGTGATTCGTTCTTTTTAAAAGCTGTAACTGCAATAATTACAGAAACCGTAGTAGTTAATGATGGGCAGGACACCATCTGGCATTCACCAACATTCTATTTATCTTATTCTGTCATTTTTTTACGCTTATCTACTACCACATTTCTCATCTCATTCAGATTATTCCAACATAAAACGTTAAGGAGACTTGAACTCATATTGCACATCCACTTAAAAATCCCCCAGGCTTTAGACAAAATTCCCCATTTTACAAACTGATCATGAGAATTACTACTTCCACATTTCTCAGCCCCCATAAAATATTCAACTCATACAGGACATTAAGGATATCTATTTATACATCTACAAAATTATGTAAACAATAAATCGACAATTTATCCAATACAGTCGTCCCTCGCCGCTTCACCCTGTCACTGATTTTCTTATCTTAAATAAAGCATATAGTATGTATTTTAAGCCTGAATTAAATGGGTCATATTATGCAAAACCTACTTATTTTGCCTGTTTTTACCTGTTTTACTGTATTTGAAGTCCCCATTCTGTAAGTGCAAAAAATGTACAAAACCCAAAACCAGTGAAGTTGGCACATTGCACTCAGTAAATGTTTGGAAACTGAGGAGACACATTTTTGAAGCCTTTCAGGTGGAATTCTGTCCCATTCTTGCTTGATGTACAGCTTAAGTTGTTCAACAGTCCGGGGTCTCTGTTGTGGTATTTTACGCTTCATAATGCGCCACACATTTTCAATGGGAGACAGGTCTGGACTACAGACAGGCCAGTCTAGTACCCGCACTCTTTTACTATGAAGACACGCTGTTGTAACACGTGGCTTGGCATTGTCTTGCTGAAATAAGCAGGGGCGTCCATGATAACGTTGCTTGGATGGCAACATATGTTGCTCCAAAACCTGTATGTACCTTTCAGCATTAATGGTGCCTTCACAGATGTGTTAGTTACCCATGCCATGGGCACTAATACAACCCCATACCATCACAGATGCTGGCTTTTGAACTTTGCGCCTAGAACAATCCAGATGGTTCTTTTCCTGTTTGTTTCGGAAGACAGGACATCCACATTTTCCAAAAACAATTTGAAATGTGTTCTCGTCAGACCACAGAACACTTTTTCACTTTGCATCAGTCCATCTTAGATGAGCTTGGGCCCAGCAAAGCTGGCTGCGTTTCTGGCTTTCGCTTTGCATAGTAGAGTTTTAACTTGCACTTACAGATGTAGCGACAAACTGTAGTTACTAACAGTGGTCTGAAGTGTTCCTGAGCCCATGTGGTGAGATCCTTTACACACTGATGTCGCTTTTTGATGCAGTACCGCCTGAGGGATCCAAGGTCACGGGCATTCAATGTTATGTGCAGTGATTTCTCCAGATTCTCTGAACCTTTTGATGATATTACAGACCGTAGATGGTGAAATCCCTAAATTCCTTGCAATAACTCGTTGAGAAATGTTGTTCTTAAACTGTTGGACAATTTGTTCACGCATTTGTTCACAAAGTGGTGACCCTCACCCCATCCTTGTTTGTGAATGACTGAGCATTTAATGGAAGCTGCTTTTATACCCAATCATGGCACCCACCTGTTCCCAATTAGCCTGTTAACCTGTGGGATTTTCCAAATAAGTGTTTGATGAGCATTCCTCAACTTTCTCAGACTTTTTTGCCACTTGTGCCAGCTTTTCTGAAACATGTTGCAGGCATCAAATTCCAAATGAGCTAATATTTGCAAAAAACAACAACATTTTCCAGTTCGAACATTAAATATATTGTCTTTGCAGTCTATTCAATTGAATATAGGTTGAAAAGGATTTGCAAATCATTGTATTCTGTTTTTATTTACGATTTACACAACGTGCCAACTTCACTGGTTTTGGGGTTTGTACATTCAAACCATAGATGTGTTGTTCAGATCCTTATTATAATAATAAAAAAAATAGGTCTTTAGAAAATAATTTTGCCTTGTTCAAAATCAGCCGTTGAGATTTGCCAACAATTTTGACATAGTTTGCCATTTTGACGTCAGCGCCCGGGACAGTGTAACTCGGCCTGCCGCCATCACGTGGGGGGGGGGGGGGGGGGGGGTCAATAGACTACAGACTCTGATTACATTGAACACATTGTTTATTAAAAAATAACCAAATAACAATATCTTATAATAAATAAAAATATTAGAGAAATAAAGAAGCCTACAATTTTTATTTTTTTCCCGCTCCATTTGCAGAATGGCGATATACGATTATATATCTCGATATTTTTTCCGTAAAGTATAAACAAAACACAAAACAGTCCTAGTTACCTGGGGCGGTATAGCTCGGTTGTTAGAGCGGCCGTGCCAGCAACTTGAGGGTTGCAGGTTCGGTCCCCGCTTCCGCCATCCTAGTCACTGTCGTTGTGTCCTTGGGCAAGACACTTTACCCACCTGCTCCCAGTGCCACCCACACTGGTTTAAATGTAGCTTAGATATTGGGTTTCACAATGTAAAGAGCTTTGAGTCACTTGAGGAAAAGCGCTATAATAAATGTAATTCACTTCACTTCACTTCACTTACCGGAGATACTAAGTATGTCATTATTAGTAAGTCAATATTTTGACTTAGTAATTTGATGTTAGTTTGTCTAAATTGTCAGACGATCGCTTCTATGATGTCTCCATCATGTTCAGAAGTCTCTTCTTTATCTGGACATCTTCTTCTACTGCATTCAGCAACTTTGTCTCCATTGGAAGTTTTTGTTTTAGTCTGTCGTGCTTGTGGCTGTTGAGTTTTGCCTAGTGAAAAAAAAAAAAAAAAAATTATAAGAATTTTTACAAAATTACATTCAATAATCATGAATACATTATTTGGGATAAACCCACAGGTGTAAGATAGTGACATGTTATTTACAACATGTCAAATGGCCCTCAACATCGTCGGGAAACAATGTGTGTCAATAAAGCACTTCGAGGTATTTTAATTTTGACAGAAAAAAAACCCATTTAATGCAACTGCAGTTTCACTTAACTCAATATTATTTATTACAAGAATCTACTCAAATCATTTTTAATCCAACCCTATTTAAATACATCTAAAACAGCTGAACTTTAATATATGCTTGCAATGCTTGACTTCTGTTTCCAAAGCAAGTATTTTTGTCACACTGTTGTCAAACAATGATCATATTCAAACAAAATAGGATTCCACATTGTTGAAAGTGGTCATCTGAGAGCATTTGTAATTGCAGTGCAGTTCATATAAAAATGTTTTGACGCCCCATCTATCTGCCTTTTAACAATATTACTTCCTAGCAATGAAGTTAGCGCCCACATACCTGAAGTATCTTTCACCACAGAAGATTGTGGATTGCTCCCATTGGAATCCTTCTGCTCTTGTACATCATTCGGCATATCTTTGTCTGTGACCAGGCTGTCAAGGGTGAATGGAGAATCCCAACTCCTGGGAGAGCTTGTGTCAATATCTGATATTTCTATTCCAAATGTAATGGATGTAGTTAATGGAGAACCGCCCCAGATCTGCTGGAATAGTTGGAAGTACCGGTACAGTAAAACAACTCTACCGTAACCACTTCTTCCACCTGCGTCGACTGCTTGTCTGTACTTTCCACAAATCACTTTCAGTTTAGTGTTGATAGTTGTTTTTGTGATGTCCTCTTTCCGGTGAGGAAATTCCTCAGATGTCCCTCCAAGTCCGTACCGTTCCAAAATAGGGTAAGAATGTCACCATACTTGGACTGGCAAGTATTCCCAGTCAACACTTTGAGTTTTGTTCACTTTAAACTCCAAAATTATGCTTAAAAGTAGCTCTACTTCTCTGTCAGTCCACATATATAATTTGTTCTTGCCGTGACCCGCTATTTTTGCTATATGCCGCCTCCGGAAATGACGTTTTGGATGTTTCTGATTGGCTAAAATGGTCTTAAGTCCTAGGCTACAGCGCCCACAGTATTTTGGCATGCGTATGACACTCAATGTATGCGTTTGCTTGGTGACAGACACATGTGGCTGGAGATCTTGTTCAGACCTTAGTTTAGGCGGTGGCTCTTTGTTGCTCAGGCGGCCGCCTTAGCAACCAAAGCGCTGCGGGAAACCCTGAAGTATAATGAAAATATCTACTATCTACTAAGTCTCGAAAATTTACGTAATATGATTGAAATGCTGTCTTCATGAGGAGAAGGAACATTTGGGACCTTGCATATTACAAACACTCACATGTAGAGGTGGGAAAAATGATCTCATTCTCTAATGCATCATGATTAGAATGGATGAATAGATGGAGAAATGTCAACATATCAACATTTTTTGTATGTTAAATAAAGTAATAGAAATGGGTTTAAAATGCAGAACTAGTGCGGACACAACGCAGCGCAAAGCTATCTTAAATGTGAAATAGTGAAACCAGAAAATAACAAATGCTTTGTACATTTCAACAGAAGTCAAACTAGCAGCTTGTTATAACAGAGAATAACCACTTAAGAAGAGGAAACTAACAAGTAGATTAATAAGTCGGGAGAGAGAATAATAATTTTTTCTGTCTGTAATTAAAATGTCCGTTAAGTAAATGCGAAACTTCCTGTGAATGATGTAGGGATGTCCCGATCCAGGTTTTTGCACTTCCGATCCGATACCGATATTGTTTTTGCACTTCCGATCCGATACCGATACTGACCGATACCGATACTGACCGATACTGGCCTATCCGAGCATGTATTAAAGTTTAAAGTTATTTAGCCTACTTAGTTGTCAGAATCATGTTGAAAAGGGTTTTAGTACTCTTGATAACAACTAGCCAGCTGAATTAGGGAAGTTTGAATAATACACAATGGTTGGTAACAAGAAACTGACCTGTTTATTCAAGGATAAACACAAAATAGACAAAATTATACATGACAAACAGAAATGGCATCATTGAACTAGGGCTGGGCGATATGGCCTTTTTTTAATATTGCGATATGATTAGGCCATGTCACGATACACCATATACAGGTAAAAGCCAGTAAATTAGAATATTTTGAAAAACTTGATTTATTTCAGTAATTGCATTCAAAAGGTGTAACTTGTACATTATATTTATTCATTGCACACAGACTGATGCATTCAAATGTTTATTTCATTTAATTTTGATGATTTGAAGTGGCTACAAATGAAAATCCAAAATTCCGTGTGTCACAAAATTAGAATATTACTTAAGGCTAATACAAAAAAGGGATTTTTAGAAATGTTGGCCAACTGAAAAGTATGAAAATGAAAAATATGAGCATGTACAATACTCAATACTAGGTTGGAGCTCCTTTTGCCTCAATTACTGCGTTAATGCGGCGTGGCATGGAGTCGATGAGTTTCTGGCACTGCTCAGGTGTTATGAGAGCCCAGGTTGCTCTGATAGTGGCCTTCAACTCTTCTGCGTTTTTGGGTCTGGCATTCTGCATCTTCCTTTTCACAATACCCCACAGATTTTCTATGGGGCTAAGGTCAGGGGAGTTGGCGGGCCAATTTAGAACAGAAATACCATGGTCCGTAAACCAGGCACGGGTAGATTTTGCGCTGTGTGCAGGCGCCAAGTCCTGTTGGAACTTGAAATCTCCATCTCCATAGAGCAGGTCAGCAGCAGGAAGCATGAAGTGCTCTAAAACTTGCTGGTAGACTGCTGCGTTGACCCTGGATCTCAGGAAACAGAGTGGACCGACACCAGCAGATGACATGGCACCCCAAACCATCACTGATGGTGGAAACTTTACACTAGACTTCAGGCAACGTGGATCCTGTGCCTCTCCTGTCTTCCTCCAGACTCTGGGACCTCGATTTCCAAAGGAAATGCACAATTTGCATGGTTGGGTGATGGTTTGGGGTGCCATGTCATCTGCTGGTGTCGGTCCACTCTGTTTCCTGAGATCCAGGGTCAACACAGCCGTCTACCAGCAAGTTTTAGAGCACTTCATGCTTCCTGCTGCTGACCTGCTCTATGGAGATGGAGATTTCAAGTTCTAACAGGACTTGGCGCCTGCACACAGCGCAAAATCTACCCGTGCCTGGTTTACGGACCATGGTATTTCTGTTCTAAATTGGCCCGCCAACTCCCCTGACCTTAGCCCAATAGAAAATCTGTGGGGTATTGTGAAAAGGAAGATGCAGAATGCCAGACCCAAAAACGCAGAAGAGTTGAAGGCCACTATCAGAGCAACCTGGGCTCTCATAACACCTGAGCAGTGCCAGAAACTCATCGACTCCATGCCACGCCGCATTAACGCAGTAATTGAGGCAAAAGTTAAAGTTAAAGTACCAATGATTGTCACACACACACTAGGTGTGGCGAAATTATTCTCTGCATTTGACCCATCACCTTTGATCACCCCCTGGGAGGTGAGGGGAGCAGTGGGCAGCAGCGGTGGCTGCGCCCGGGAATCATTTTGGTGATTTAACCCCCAATTCCAACCCTGGATGCTGAGTGCCAAGCAGGGAGGTAATGGGTCCCATTTTTATAGTCTTTGGTATGACTCGGCCGGGATTTGAACTCCCAACCTACCGATCTCAGGACGGACACTCTAACCACTAGGCCACTGAGTAGGCAAAAGGAGCTCCAACCAAGTATTGAGTATTGTACATGCTCATATTTTTCATTTTCATACTTTTCAGTTGGCCAACATTTCTAAAAATCCCTTTTTTGTATTAGCCTTAAGTAATATTCTAATTTTGTGACACACGGAATTTTGGATTTTCATTTGTAGCCACTTCAAATCATCAAAATTAAATGAAATAAACATTTGAATGCATCAGTCTGTGTGCAATGAATAAATATAATGTACAAGTTACACCTTTTGAATGCAATTACTGAAATAAATCAAGTTTTTCAAAATATTCTAATTTACAGGCTTTTACCTGTATATGTGGATATTTTGCCTTAGCCTTGAATGAACACTTGATGCATATAATCACAGCAGTATGATGATTCTATGTGTACATTAAAACATTCTTCTTCATACTGCATTAATATATGCTACTTTTAAACTTTCATGCAGAGAAGGAAATCACAACTAAAAAAATCACTATTTTTTTCATACGGTGTTGATTTGGAAATGTTTGCCTCTGCATTTTGATGGTGTGGGCGTGTGGCACCGAACGGAGATAAGCGTCTCGGCAGACGTTACAATATTTGAACAATGATGACGAAAACTGTTTTCTCTGTCGTGTCCGTGTGTCGAAAATTGTTATGCGCTTATTTTTTTATTTGATTTTGTGCGTGGCATAGATTTGCCGTGCGCAATTGCACATGCGCGCACCTTAGCGGCTACGCTAGCATCACAGCTAACGTTAGCCATGCTGCTACCTCTCTGCTCGGGGAGGGCGTATACGTATGTGACGTATGACGTGACAGTATGTGACGTGTGTAAGACGGTGCGCTCGCTGTCTGTGAGAAGGAGACACAGGAAAGAGTGAGAAGAGCCTGCCGTGTAATGCCAGCAGCTAAAAGCAACTGCGTGAGAATCCACATACCTGTGGATGTGTTGAAGGTGTGCTGGAAAATGCGAAACGGAAATTAGGGAGCAGCAGAAAAGTGGAATGTATTATTTATATAGGTGCGTTGAAAAACATGGACCAGAGTTTTTTTTAAACTGGATCTGGATCGGCATTTTCCCATGCCTTGCCGATACGCATTTTTTGGCAAATATCGGCGGCCGATCCGATCCAAATATCGGATCGGGACATAAAGTTAAAGTTAAAGTTAAAGTACCAATGATTGTCACACACACACTAGGTGTGGCGAGATTATTCTTTGCATTTGACCCATCACCCTTGATCACCCCCTGGGAGGTGAGGGGAACAGTGGGCAGCAGCGGTGGCCGCGCCCGGGAATCATTTTGGTGATTTAACCCCCAATTCCAACCCTTGATGCTGAGTGCCAAGCAGGGAGGTAATGGGTCCCATTTTTTTATAGTCTTTGGTATGACTCGGCCGGGGTTTGAACTCACAACCTACCGATCTCAGGGCGGACACTCTAACCACTAGGCCACTGAGTAGGTGAATGATGCAATACATCATTGGACAATTTTGACTAGTATTTTAACTCAGAGCTTAATAATTTTGTAACATGAATGCAGGGTTTCCCCTAAATTGCCAAGATACCTGTGGCGGTGGGGAGGTGGTCACGATGACGTCATGATGATATGATTCTCTTGGCCAGGTCTCCCTTGAAAAAGAGATCTTTGATCTCAATGGGATTTTTTTTACCTGGTTAAATAAAGGCTAAATAAAATAAAATAAAATAAAAAAAGGCTAAAAAAATGTATACATACATTTAAAACAAATCTGGTTTATTATAACTAGTATCAACATATAATTTTATTATCGTTTTGCCATATTGTCATCATATTGTTACGGGTTTTTGTACAAGGTACTTTGTTGATATTTTTTTCAAGTGTTTACAGACTTTTAATTTCTTTTTAAAATTAAAAACAACTAGCAATAAATCTAGCATCTTTTTCTGGTGTTATTATAAAATGTACTCGTGTTTAGAGACTCTACTTCTGTCCCTGATGTCCCTGACTAAAGAGGCTGAAGGGAACATGACGTCACACTTGCTTTGCGCTGTTGCTCTAGTTGGACTTTTTCTTTTTAAAAGCCGCCGCTGTCCTAATATTTGCACATTTTGTAGATGGCTGTCCGCACGGGTATATCTGCAATATATATAAAAATCACATCCACATCGTAGACATGCTGACAACGGTCCAGACAATAGAGTGCGTTTTTTTTACATCCGGTTTCGGTAGCGCTGTTTTTGGTAATCAAAGTCTTTTTTTGGTGGACAAGTTTTCGGTACATCACTTGTCAATAGTGCGCAAATAATAGGCTATATACAAACCCCGTTTCCATATGAGTTGGGAAATTGTGTTAGATTGAAATATAAACGGAATACAATGATTTGCAAATCATTTTCAACCCATATTCTATGCTACAAAGACAACATATTTGATGTTCAAACTGATAAACTTTTTTTTTTTTGCAAATAATCATTCACTTTAGAATTTGATGCCAGCAACACGTGACAAAGAAGTTGGGAAAGGTGGCAATAAATACTGATAAAGTTGAGGAATGCTCATCAAACACTTATTTGGAACATCCCACATGTGTGCAGGCTAATTGGGAACATGTGGGTGCCATTATTGGGTATAAAAACAGCTTCCCAAAAATGTTCAGTCTTTCACAAGAAAGGATGGGGCGAGGTACACCCCTTTGTCCACAACTGCGTGAGCAGATAGTCAAATAGTTTAAGAGCAACGTTTCTCAAAGTGCAATTGCAAGAAATTTAGGGATTTCAACATCTACGGTCCATAATATCATCAAAAGGTTCAGAGAATCTGGAGAAATCACTCCACGTAAGAAGCGGCATGACCGTGACCTTCGATCCCTCAGACGGCACTGTATCAAAAACCGACATCAATCTCTAAAGGATATCACCACATGGGCTCAAGAACACTTCAGAAAACCACTGTCACTAAATACAGTTTGTCGCTACATCTGTAAGTGCAAGTTAAAGCTCTACTCTGCAAAGCAAAAGCCATTTATCAACAACATCCAGAAATGCCGCCAGTTTCTCTGGGCCCGAGATCATCTAAGATGGACTGATGCAAAGTGGAAAAGAGTTCTGTGGTCTGACGAGTCCACATTTCAAATTGTTTTTGTAAATATTCGACATCGTGTCATCCGGACCAAAGGGGAAGCGAACCATCCAGACTGTTATCGACGCAAAGTTCAAAAGCCAGCATCTGTGATGGTATGGGGGTGCATTAGTGCGCAAGGCATGGGTAATTTACACATCTGTGAAGGCACCATTAATGCTGAAAGGTTCATACAGGTTTTGGAACAACATATGCTGCCATCTAAGCGCCGTCTTTTTCATAGGCGCCCCTGCTTGTTTCAGCAAGACAATGCCAAGCCACATTCAGCACGTGTTACAACAGCATGGCTTCGTAAAAAAAGAGTGCGGGTAATTTCCTGGCCCGCCTGCAGTCCAGACCTGTCTCCCATTGAATATGTGTGGCGCATTATGAAGCGTAAAATACGACAGCGGAGACCCCGGACTGTTGAACGACTGAAGCTCTAAATAAAACAAGAATTCCACTTTCAAAGCTTCAACAATTAGTTTCCTCAGTTCCCAATTGTTTATTGAGTGTTGTTAAAAGAAAAGGTGATGTAACCCAGTGGTGAACATGCCCTTTCCCAACTACTTTGGCACGTGTTACAGCCATGAAATTCTAAGTTAATAATTATTTGCAAAAAAAAAATTAAGTTTATGAGTTTGAACATCAAATATCTTGTCTTTGTAGTGCATTCAATTGAATATGGGTTTAAAAGGATTTGCAAATCATTGTATTCCGTTTATATTTACATCTAAGACAATTTCCCAACTCATATGGAAACGGGGTTTGTATATCATTTCATACTGAAACAGCCAGCTAATGTAAATGTTTCATGTTCGTGTGGTTTGGATTTGATGTCAGTTTTTCCCATATTTGCAAACACACCGTCCGTGCCTGAAAAGTGATTGGCGGAGTTCTGTGTCCAGGGAAGCGAAGACTCAAAGAGACAAAAGTGTTTTCATGGTAAAACCTTTTGGAACTGTACCATTTGTTAACATAAGATTGGTAATCCATCCATCCATTTTCTACCGCTTGTCCCTTTTGGGGTCGCGGGGGGTGCTGGAGCCTATATCAGCTGCATAAAAGTTAAAATAGCGTCGGACAATGTGAGATTTCTTCTGGGGGCTACAATATATTATATTACTTTAAATTGTTTTCAAATACAAAAAAAGCCCTTATTTTCTAGGTGTGGCGTTAATAAAAATGCCGTGCGGCGCCCTACATTCAATTACATTAAGGTTAAACCCTGTAAATGTACCACAGTGTTTAGATATAAAGTGCTTATGTTAGGTATTTTTCTGAAACTTTTATTTTGTTGTAGTGCCCTCAGACCGTATTTTGGGCGCAGCACTGTTTTTTTTTAAGGCAAGTGTGCTGCTCTTCTTCAGTTTTTGACAGCAGCTATATTTTATAAGACAAAGCCGTGTTGAAATAAAAACAATAGGGCCTCAGTTAAGTTACCGTCCTTTCTGTACTGGTAAGCTAGCTTCGCACGCGTCCTCTTGAACAGACTGCAGAAGCTTGCTGATAGAGTGTACCCAGAGTCACAGTGCGGGTTCCGCTCGGAAAGATCAACCATTGACATGGTCTTCACCATCAGGCTACTGCAAGAGAAGTGCAGAGAGCAGCACAAGCCCCTCTTTCTGGCCTTCATAGACCTGACCAAAGCGTTCGACCTTGTCAGCAGGGATGGGCTCTTCACAGTCCTAGCGAAGATTGGCTGCCCACCGAGACTCCTGAGCATAATCAAGTCGTTCCATGACGGCATGAAAGGCACAGTACAATGTGACGGCTCGACGTCAGATGCCTTCGACATCCGCAGTGGCGTTAAACAGGGCTGTGTCCTCGCTCCCACTCTCTTCAGCATCTTCTTTGCCGTTCTGCTGAAGCACGCCTTCGGATCATCGACTGAGGGTGTTTACCTCCACACTCGGTCAGACGGCCGACTGTTCAACCTGGCTCGCCTAAAAGCAAAGGGCAAGGTCTGGGAGGTAACAACATGCTGTTTGCAGATGACGCTGCTCTGGCCACCCACACAGAAGAAGAGCTACAGAGCCTGATGGACCGCTTTGCAAAGGCATGCGACGAGTTCAGACTAACTATCAGTCTGAAGAAGACAAATGTGATGGCCCAAGATGCTGAACCACCCTGTATCACCATCAATGACTATCAACTCGAGGTTGTCAGCCAGTTCACATACTTTGGCTCTACCATCACTGACAACCTCTCACTGGAAGCAGAGATCAACAAGAGGATAGGCAAGGCATCCACAGCCATGGCCAGGTTGTCGCAAAGAGTGTGGAACAACAGCATGCTGACAATAAACACCAAGATTGCTGTGTATCGGGCCTGCGTGCTAAGTACTCTCTTGTACGCCAACGAATCCTGGACTCTGTACTCCTCGCAGGAGAAGAGGCTAAGTGCCTTTCACATGCGCTGCCTCCGTCGCATACTCGGGATTACATGGACTGATCGTGTGACAAACAACGAGGTGCTGATGCAAGCCAAGATTCCCAGCATGGTCACTTTCCTTCGTCAGCGTCGCCTTCGATGGCTGGGCCATGTGCGTCAAATGGACGATGGCCGGATCCCCAAAGACATCCTCTACGCAGAGCTTGCCTCCGGCAAGAGGACAACAGGACGGCCACATCTCCGCTTCAAGGATGTCTGCAAGCGTGACCTGAAAGCACTCGACATGGACCTGAACAACTGGGAAGAGCTTGCTCAGGACAGATCCAGCTGGAGACACACCGTGAACACTGGACTGAAAGCTGGCAAGGCAAAACTCCGCCAGCTTGCAGATGAGAAGCGAGCTCAGAGAAAGAGCAAGCAACTACATCCTGTAGCTGACTCGACCTACAAATGCACCAAGTGCAACAGAGACTGTCACTCTCGTGTGGGTCTGTACAGCCACAGCAGACGCTGCATCACCAACTAAAACATATCCAAGGGGCGCCAATCCATTGTCTTCCGAGACTTACGGATGCCAACAACAACAAGCTAGCTCATATAAAAGTTCATTTTAAATCCATGTAGCAATTGTATTGATTTATTAAGCTGGCTCCCGGGACACCCATTCTCCCGAATTTCTCCTGATTTCCAGCCGGACTTAAAGCACGCCCCCTCCAGGTCCGTGCGGACCTGAGTGAGGACAGCCTGTCGTCACGTCCGCTTGGCCAACCAAAAAGTAACCACAGAACACTATATATATTGTTCTGTGGTTACTTTTTGGTTGGCCAACGGTCTACGGCAAGTGTGGGAGTCGGTTCTGAAGTATGAAGTAAAGAGATGTAACTTCGTCACCTCGCCTGGTTATTTACTCCAACCCAGAATATTACACTGCCCATACCTTGATTTAGTCATCGATTCGTTGGATCTATGCTATGCGCAGTGGCAATTTTTTTTTTTTTTTAAACCTTTATAAACTGCAACATGTACAAACAATAATCAAAATAAGTATGGTGCCAGTATGCTGTTTTTTTCAATAAAATACTGGAAAGGATAGAAATGTAGTTTGTCTCTTTTATCCAATTATTAATCGATTAATCAAAGTAATAATCAACAGATTAATCGATTATCAAATTAATTGTTAGTTGCAGCCCTAATATATATATATATATATATGTGTATATATATATATATATATATATATGTATATATGTATGTATATATTTATATATGTATATATGTATGTATATATTTATATATGTATATAGCTAGAATTCACTGAAAGTCAAGTATTTATTTTATATATATATATATATATATATATATATATATATAAAATAAATACTTGACTTTCAGTGAATTCTATATATATATATTTTTATATATATATATATAAAATAAATACTTGACTTTCAGTGAATTCTAGCTATAAATATACTCCCCCCGAAACCTCCCGAATTTGGAGGTCTCAAGGTTGGGGCGGCATGGCGTAGTGGGTAGAGCAACCGTTCCACAAACCTGAGGGTTGCAGGTTCGCTCCCCGCCTCTTTCCATCCAAAATCGCTGCCGTTGTGTCCTTGGGCGGGACACTTCACCCTTTGCCCCCGGTGCCACTCATACCGGTGAATTGAATGATGAATGATAGGTGGTGGTCGGAGGGGCCGTTGGCGCAAAATTGCAGCCACGCTTCTGTCAGTCTACCCCAGGGCAGCTGTGGCTATGAAAGTAGCTTACCACCACCAGGTGTGAATGAATGATGGGTTCTACATGTAAAGCGACTTTGGGTACTTAGAAAAGCGCTATATAAATCCCAGGTATTATTAAGGTTGGCAAGTATGCTTATACTTTGGCTAAAATGAGAATGCATCATAATCAGTGGCGGCTGGTGAATTTTGTTTTAGGTGGGGCTGAAAATTTGTAGACCAAACCCCTGTAGGGGGGTCATCCTCCCCCAGAAGATTTCTTTGTGATTTTAACATACAAATATTGAAGATATTTGCTCCTTCTCAACTCTGTGGTAATATTCTTTTCACAAAATACAACCAATAGTACGTTAATGTTAAATCTTACTTGTGAAAAGTAATTCCCAGATTCCTATTTTCAACAATCCGCTCATTTGAGCAGGAAAACGCTGAACACCAGCCCGACATCTTTGTTTTCTACCTGTCAACTGTCAGTTTAGGCTGCTCGCCGGCTCCTCATCACCACTTCAAGATGGCGGCCGAATTTCTCGCGTCACAGCAGCCAATGCTGGGTCTACTCATAAGATGTCTATGGTTATAACATCATTGCAAACACGGCAATCTGTACTTATTCATACTTTTTGTCAAGTGATTTTTTTTAAGCAGGGTTGCATGAGGTACCTATACATAACGTTACGTTAGTCAATGTATCACACACAGTAACGTAACGTTAGACGGCGGTCAGCAGCACCGCATATTTTAACCACCTACAAAAAGACAAACATAGTCAAATAAAGGTCAGTTAAAATGAATACTATATTAAGAATGTGTACATATTGCATAGAGCCCTGACATCTAAAAAGTACAACCCTGTTCATTATTATGTTCATGTATTTGTTATGTTTTTCATGTGTACGCACACATCAACACAGATGAGATCAATGAGATAAGGTAAGAACAGGATTAGGGATGTCCCGATCCAGGTTTTTGCACTTCCGATACGATACCGATATTGTTTTTGCACTTCCGATCCGATACCAATACTGACCTATCCGAGCATGTATTAAAGTTTATAGTTATTTAGCCTACTTAGTTGTCAGAATCATGTTGAAAATGGTTTTAGTACTCTTGATAACAACTAGCCAGCTGAATTAGGTGAGTTTGAATAATACACAATGGTTGGTAACAAGAAACTGACCTGTTTATTCAAGGATAAACACAAAATAGACCAAATTATACATGACAAACAGAAATGGCATCATTGAACTAGGGCTGGGCGATATGGCCTTTTTTTAATATTGCGATATTTTAAGACCATATCGCGATACACGATATATATCTCGATATTTTGCCTTAGCCTTGAATGAACACTTGATGCATATAATCACAGCAGTATGATGATTCTATGTGTCTACATTAAAACTTTCTTCTTCATACTGCATTAATATATGCTACTTTTAAACTTTCATGCAGAGAAGGAAATCATAACTAAAAAAATCACTATTTTTTTCATACGGTGTTGATCTGGAAATGTTTGCCTCGGCATTTTGATGGTGTGGACGTCTGGCACCGAACGGAGATAAGCGTCTTGACAGGCGTTACAATATTTGAATAATGATGACGAAAACTGTTTTCTCTGTCGTGTCCGTGTGTCGAAAATTGTTATGCGCTTATTTTTCTATTTGATTTTGTGCGTGGCATAGATTTGCCGTGCGCAGAGGACGCTTGAGCAGTGCGCAATTGCACAGGCGCACACCTTAGAGGGAACATTGCTCGCACAGCTGCGCTAGCATCGCAGCTAACTTTAGCCATGCTGCTACGTCTCTGCTCGGGGAGGACGTATACGTATGTGACGTATGACGTGACAGTATGTGACGTGTGTAAGAAGGTGCGCTTGCTGTCTGTGAGAGGGAGACACAGGAAAGAATGAGAAGAGCCTGTCGTGTAATGCCAGCAGCTAAAAGCAACTGCGTGAGAATCCACAGTCCTGTGGATGTGTTGAAGGTGTGCTGGAAAATGCAGAACGGAAATTAGGGAGCAGCAGAAAAGTGGAATGTATTATTTAAAACAGTGTGTTGGAAAACACGGACCGGAGGTTTTTTTTTAAACTGGATCTGGATCGGCATTTTCCCATGCCTTGCGGATACGCATTTTTTGGCAAACATTGGCGGCCGATCCGATTGGATTGGGACTAGGGATGTCCCGATCCGATATTTGGATCGGATCGGCTGCCGATATTTGCCAAAAATTGCGTATCGGCAAGGCATGGGAAAATGCCGATCCAGATCCAGTTTAAAAAAAAACTCCGGTCCGTGTTTCCCAACGCACCTATTTAAATAATGCATTCCACTTTTCTGCTGCTCCGTAATTTCCGTTCCGCATTTTCCAGCACACCTTCAACACAGCCACAATTCTCACGCAGTTACTTTTAGCTGCTGGCACTACACGACAGGCTCTTCTCACTCTTTCCTGTGTCTCCCTCACAGACAGCGAGTGCACCTTCTTACACACGTCACATACTGTCACGTCATACGTCACATACTGTCACGTCATACGTCACATACGTATACGTCCTCTCCCAGCAGAGAGCGAGGTAGCAGCATGGCTAACGTTAGCTGTGATGTTAGCGCAGCCGCTAAGGTGCGCGCCTGCTCAAACGTCCTCTGCGCACGGCAAATCTATGCCACGCACAAAATCAAATAAAAAAATAAGCGCCTAACAATTTTCGACACACGGACACGACAGAGACAACAGTTTTCGTCTTCATTGTTCAAATATTGTGACGTCTGTCGAGACGCTTATCTCCATTCGGTGCCACATGTCCAGACTCCACACCATCAAAATGGCAAAAAGTTCCACATCAACACCGTATGAAAAAATTAGTGATTTTTTTAGTTGTGATTTCCTTCTCTGCATGAAAGTTTAAAAGTAGCATATATTAATGCAGTATGAAGAAGAATGTTTTAATGTAGACATGCAAGCCTTGAAAGAACATTTTGAAAATCAAGACTGCATTTCCTGCAAATGGGTGCATTTCTACCCTATATTTTAACTTTAGATTTATTCTCATATCAAACTCTTTTGGCTGCCTTTTTGACACTTACATCAGGCGCCCCCCTCCACACCCCGGATTATAAATAATGTAAATAATTCAATGTGATTATCTTGTGTGATGACTGTATTATGATGATAGTATATATCTGATAGTATATATCTGTATCATGAATCAATTTAAGTGGACCCCGTCTTAAACAAGTTGAAAAACTTATTTGGGTGTTACCATTTAGTGGTCAATTGTACGGAATATGTACTTGACTGTGCAACCTACTAATAAAAGTCTCAATCAAAACACATAGAATCATCATACTGCTGTGATTATATGCATCAAGCGTTCATTCAAGGCTAAGGCAAAATATCAAGATATATATTGTGTATCGCAATATGGCCTTAAAATATCGCAATATTTAAAAAAAGGCCATATCGCCCAGCCCTAGTTCAATGATGCCATTTCTGTTTGTCATGTATAATTTTGTCTATTTTGTGTTTATCCTTGAATAAACAGGTCAGTTTCTTGTTACCAACCATTGTGTATTATTCAAACTCCCCTAATTCAGCTGGCTAGTTGTTATCAAGAGTACTAAAACCCTTTTCAACATGATTCTGACAACTAAGTAGGCTAAATAACTTTAAACTTTAATACATGCTCGGATAGGCCAGTATCGGTCAGTATCGGTATCGGTCAGTATCGGTATCGGATCGGAAATGCAAAAACAATATCGGTATCGGATCGGAAGTGCAAAAACCTGGATCGGGACATCCCTAATCGGGACATCCCTAAACAGGATAGAAACTGCTGTGGAACTAGTTAAAATGCAATATGCCATGGAATAACAATGTTAACACTTTTGTGCAATTAAGTACAGTTGCACTTGTTTTTTCAAATGTGTTTATTCTGTAAAGGAATGAGTTAAATGTTTAAAATGACTGGTTAATAGTGCTATTATGAAGTGCAATGTCAGCACTATTTATTTTCCTGCAATTTCAAATGCCATCCATCCATCCATCCATCCATCTTCTTCTGCTTATCCGAGGTCGGGTCGCGGGGGCAGCAGCCTAAGCAGGGAAGCCCAGACTTCCCTCTCCCCAGCCACTTCGTCCAGCTCTTCCCGGGGGATCCCGAGGCGTTCCCAGGCCAGCCGGGAGACATAGTCTTCCCAACGTGTCCTGGGTCTTCCCCGTGGCCTCCTACCGGTTGGACGTGCCCTAAACACCTCCCGAGGGAGACGATCGGGTGGCATCCTAACCAGATGCCCGAACCACCTCATCTGGCTCCTCTCGATGTGGATGCACTTGTTTTAATAAACAAATACAGCGTTTTAAAAATATATTAGTCTGTGGTTAAAAGGACTTGAAAGGACTCGAAACTCAAAATGCAGGACTTGGGACTTCACTTGAGACTTGCCAGTCTTGACTTTGGACTTGACTCGGGACTTGCCTGTCTTGACTCTGGACTTGACTCTGGACTTGAGGGCAAAGACTTGAGACTTACTTATGACTTGCAAAACTATGACTTGGTCCCACCCCTGGTTTAGGGCACGTCCGACTAGTAGAAGGCCACGGGCACGAACCACCTGTGTGAAGTTGGCCCCGCGCCCCTTGCAAAACTGTTGAAATAGTCTCATTCGTTTGTGCTGTGTTTGTGCTGGTTTGTGAAGTTGAAATGATCGTTTTTGCTTTTTTCATTTGAGTTCATAAAGATTATTTTATAGGTCTATCAAAGGTCTCCAAATTAAGTCAAAATAGTCTAATTTGTTTGTTCTGCAAACATTTTTTGTTGAACTATTATAGTTTTTAAGTTATTGTGTTTTTTTATGTTATTAACATGTAAATGTTGTTTGTGCTTCTTTTGTTTCTGAGTTATTAATGAAGCGAAAGCAGCACAAACAAACATTTCAACTACACAAACGCAGCACAAACAAAATAGATTATTTTGGTTTAATTTGGAGAAAGTGGGGATCTGGGTGGCCTTAGATTGACCTATAAAATAGTCTTTAATAACTCAGAAACCAAAGCAGCACAAACAACCATTTCAACTGCACAAACGCAGCGCAAATGTATTGGACTGGTTTGGGGAGGTTTGACATAGTTAAGGACTGTTGACATGTAATAACAACTTAATTACATGTTAATAATATAAAAAAACATAAAACGTTAATAACTTAAAAACTGTTATAGCTAAACCAAAATGTTTGCAGCACAAACGAATTAGACAATTTTGGCTTAATTTGGACTACATTTTGAGAACAGGGCGGCTGGGTGACTTTTGATTGACCTATAAAATAATCTTTAATAACTCGAAAACAAAAGCAGCACAAACGAATTGGACAATTTTGGCTTAATTTGGACTTCATTTTGAGAACAGGGCGGCTGGGTGACTTTTGACCATTTCAACTGCACAAACGCAACACAAACGAATGAGACTATTTCAACAGAACTTTGCGAGAGGCGCGGGGGCAAACTTCACACAGGTGGAAGACCCAGGACACGTTGGGGGGACTATGTCTCCCAGCTTGCCTGGGAACGCCTCAGAATCCACCGTGAGGAGCTGAGGAGGAGCTTCTCTGCTTAGGCTGCTGCCCCAGCCACCTGACCTCGGATAAGCGGAAGAACATGGATGGACGTCACTAATGTCTCAAATTCCAAGCAGCTCGTTTGGAGCAAGTTTGGACGAAGACAAGATTGTTCTATAAATATCCACTCCATGTTTCTATGGTTTTATTTCACAATTTCTGGACTTATGAAGAAACCCAAATACACAACAAACAGGTACCAACAGTTAAGACAAGTTGGTTTTGCATAATATAACCTCTTTAACTGTTCTTATTTCTTCAATGGATTCATAGAAGAAAAGCAAGGAAAATATCACAATCATTATCTAGGTTTTTTCCTAAAATTGCGATGGAAAGTCTGACATGAGGTATTTGTCAATACAATACATAAAACATTTCAGTTTTCAGTGAGTTTCCATCAATGTATGTTCCTTCTTCAAATCAAAGTGCATTTGTACTACACAAAAAAGTTCAAGTTTTGACTTATTTTAATAATAAAAGAAATACATATATATGCAACATCACACATATTTTACATTAATTAGTAATATTTAACATAAACACATCAGACTTGTATTTTATTCTGTTCCACTTAGTTTGTTGTACATCCACCATCATTTTATTTGAAGCAAGAATGGCTTGGGTTCTTATGAGTTGAGGGTTTTTATGGAAATGACGTGTCATGTGGTGAGTTAACAGCACAAAATGTGTGAACAGAAGTGACTCATCATGTTACTGCTGTATGGGAAAAATAGCATCAGTCTTCATCAGTCTTGACTTTTTGCCTAAAACTTGACGTGTCTGTAAGTACTACAGTACTGTACTTTACTAGTATTGTTAGTTGTGCTTTGCCCCACATGTGCTTTGTTCTCTCTTACCGGAAACCAGCAAAAATTATTTTCACCCACACTCGAATCTGCCGGTAACCGACCTGATGCTGTGCTTTATCAGAAACGGCTGTAATTCCAGTTGTTAAGGCAGCTTGTGGAAAACATGGCTGTTTAGTTAAAGGGGCTGTTTGCAACATTTACACAGATGCCCAGAAGGCACTAACTTTCCAATGTATTTTAAGTGGTATGTCCTCTTCCGTCTTCTCTGACATAATTACCTATGTACGTAACACATGCACATGCATTAGCTTTGGGTGTTATTAGTTAATAATAGCGATTTGGATAGTTTGCATTAGCTATCATTGAATGTATATTCTATCATAACATCAACATTGTTGCAAACTGTTGCTTCTCTTGGACTGTTTTTTGTTTGTGTGCACGCAGTCCCTGCACGTACGTGTCGACGGGACAGGGTTTTATCAGTTTTTTCGGACCATTAAATTAATCTGTTACACAGACTTAGTAAATGTAAAAAATTTAGACAGTTTTAACACATATTTTCTATTAAACCACTAATGGTAACATAAGCTAGCCAATGGTGTTCTTGTTATGTTTTTTGCTTTGAAAAAGGGGACACAAGGGAACATATTGTAAATCATAAAACTGCTTAGCTTTTGTGGAAACACCTTAAAAACGTCAGTCATATATTTTTTCTAAATTTAAAACACTTCCTTGTGGTCTAAATAACATGTAAATCTTGTTATGTTTTTTGCTTTGAAAAAGGGAACACAAGGGAACATATTGTAAATCATAAAACTGCTTAGCTTTTGTGGAAACACCGTAAAGACGTCAGTCATATATTTTTTCTAAATTTAAAACACTTCCTTGTGGTCTAAATAACATGTAATAGCATTGATTTTGTTATACAGACCGTCTTTAAGTCGTTTTCTGACAGTCTTCAGAAAGCGCAATTTTGGGGGCGGTCTTATTTGTTTACCAAAGTTCTCCAGTAGGGCTGGGCAATATGGCCTTTTTTTAATATCTCGATATTTTTAGGCCATATCGCGATACACGATATATATCTCCATATTTTGCCTTAGTCTTGAATTAACACTTGATGCATATAATCACAGCAGTATGATGATTCTATGTGTCTACATTAGGGATGTCCCGATCCAGGTTTTTGCACTTCCGATCCGATACCGATATTGTTTTTGCATTTCCGATCCGATACCGATACTGACCAATACCGATACTGACCGATACTGGCCTATCCGAGCATGTATTAAAGTTTAAAGTTTTTTAGCCTACTTAGTTGTCAGAATCATGTTGAAAAGGGTTTTAGTACTCTTGATAACAACTAGCCAGCTGAATTAGGGGAGTTTGAATAATACACAATGGTTGGTAACAAGAAACTGACCTGTTTATTCAAGGATAAACACAAAATAGACAAAATTATACATGACAAACAGAAATGGCATCATTGAACTAGGGCTGGGCGATATGGCCTTTTTTTAATATTGCGATATTTTAAGGCCATATTGCGATACACAATATATATCTTGATATTTTGCCTTAGCCTTGAATGAACACTTGATGCATATAATCACAGCAGTATGATGATTCTATGTGTTTTGATTGAGACTTTTATTAGTAGGTTGCACAGTCAAGTACATATTCCGTACAATTGACCACTAAATGGTAACACCCAAATAAGTTTTTCAACTTGTTTAAGACGGGGTCCACTTAAATTGATTCATGATACAGATATATACTATCAGATATATACTATCATCATAATACAGTCATCACACAAGATAATCACATTGAATTATTTACATTATTTATAATCCGGGGTGTGGAGGGGGGCGCCTGATGTAAGTGTCAAAAAGACAGCCAAAAGAGTTTGATATGAGAATAAATCTAAAGTTAAAATATAGGGTAGAAATGCACCCATTTGCAGGAAATGCAGTCTTGATTTTCAAAATGTTCTTTCAAGGCTTGCATGTCTACATTAAAACATTCTTCTTCATACTGCATTAATATATGCTACTTTTAAACTTTCATGCAGAGAAGGAAATCACAACTAAAAAAATCACTAATTTTTTCATACGGTGTTGATGTGGAACTTTTTGCCATTTTGATGGTGTGGAGTCTGGACATGTGGCACCGAATGGAGATAAGCGTCTCGACAGACGTCTAAGGCTGAAACGACGCGTCGACGTAGTCGACGTCATCGGTTACGTAAATACGTCGACGCCGTTTTTGTGCGTCGGCGCGTCGCATATGTACGTCACTCTACTTTACTGTCATGGCGGAGCGCAAAGCAGACGATGCGAGCGAGGGGAAAAAAGCACGCCAAAAGTCGTCAAAAGTGTGGGAGTATTTCAATAAACGGCCTAATAATGTTGTTGTATGCACACTGTGTCGAGCGGAAATGGCCTATCATAGCAGCACAACGGCTATGAACGAACATTTGAAAAGAAAACCCCCGACAGCGTTCTTGCCATCACCATCAACAAGTCAATCGTCCGCGTGCGTATATGTTGTCATTATTACACAAAAACATGAATGTGTCATTTGTATCTGCGTTGTAAATTCATAAACTAAAGCACCGTTTCGCTCTGAGAGGCGCGTTTGGCGTGCCTGTTCAGTGTTTACAAAGACGCGCTCCTCTTTAACGCTGTGGAGAGGCGGCGGCGGCGAGCGAGCGGCGAGGCGGGGCGCGCCGGGAGCGACGCCGCAATCGTGCCCAGGTGCGCGAGCCGCGCAGTTGGAAGAGAAAAGACTTTGTGTGAAATTAAAAGATTGTAAACCTGGCAAAGCCGTCTGGCGTTCAGTCTGTCGGTCCTGAAAGAACCCCACGGCACAAGACGTGTCACAAACGCTAACGTTAATTAGTTGTGCAAATACCTTTTACAACATTAACAGTTACATATACTATGTACAAACGAACAATTAACTTTCACTTTAATCATACTATCATTGTTGTGTTATTAAGCAAAATAAGCAATACTTTTACTTTTGTTGAAATGTTTACACTGTACACTTTTTTGTATTGGATGTTTAGCTTTATTTTTGCACATTTTAGCAAATAAGCAATACTTTTACTTTTGTTGAAATGTTTACACTTGTTACAGAATATTTCCGTTTTGCACTTTTTTGTATTGGATGTTTATCTTTATTTTTGCACATTTTAAAGCAAAATAAGCAATACTTTTACTTTTGAAATGCTTATACTATTCCAGAATATTAAGATTTGCACTGGATGTTTACTTTTATATTTGCACATTAAAAAGCAAATAAGCTACTTTTAATTTTGTTAAATGTTAAAAGTTTTAAATGTTTACATTGTTACAGAATATTTTGTCATGTTGTTGTCAATGTTGACTGAGTGGCCATACTTTTTTTTTTGTAAATAAAAGCCATGCCTTTTGAAAAAACTGGCCTACATTTATTTTTTCCTCTTCATTTTAAATAAAAAAAAAAATCGGTAAAAGGAAAAATAATTTATAGATTAATCGAAAAAAATAATCTATAGATTAACCGATTAATCAAAAAAATAATCTATAGATTAATCGATAGAAAAATAATCGTTAGCTGCAGCCCTACAGACGTCACAATATTTGAACAATGATGACGAAAACGGTTGTCTCTGTCGTGTCCGTGTGTCGAAAATTGTTAAGCGCTTATTTTTTTATTTGATTTTGTGCGTGGCATAGATTTGCCGTGCGCAGAGGACGTTTGAGCAGGCGCGCACCTTAGCGGCTGCGCTAACATCACAGCTAACGTTAGCCATGCTGCTACCTCGCTCTCTGCTGGGAGAGGACGTATACGTATGTGACGTATGACGTGACAGTATGTGACGTATGACGTGACAGTATGTGACGTGTGTAAGAAGGTGCGCTCGCTGTCTGTGAGGGAGACACAGGAAAGAGTGAGAAGAGCCTGTCGTGTAGTGCCAGCAGCTAAAAGCAACTGCGTGAGAATTGTGGCTGTGTTGAAGGTGTGCTGGAAAATGCGGAACGGAAATTACGGAGCAGCAGAAAAGTGGAATGCATTATTTAAATAGGTGCGTTGGGAAACACGGACCGGAGTTTTTTTTTAAACTGGATCTGGATCGGCATTTTCCCATGCCTTGCCGATACGCAATTTTTGGCAAATATCGGCAACCGATCCGATCCAAATATCGGATTGGGACATCCCTAGTCTACATTAAAACATTCTTCTTCATACTGCATTACTATATGCTCATTTTAAACTTTCAGGCAGAGAAGGAAATCACAACTAAGTCAATTTACCAAAACTGTATTTATTGAACAGTTATTAAGCAGTGGCACAAACATTCACGTAATTTCCAAAACAGAAAGTGCAAGATTGTCAGAGAAATTTTAAAACAAGCGATTAGTTTAAAACATGATGTCACACAAGATATTTCAATAAGTGTCAAATAAAAATGAGCTGCATTATAGGAAATCAAATAGTGTATGTCCTCACTGTGTGGTAGGTTCCTGCGGACGTCATCTCCTTCTGTTGACTCTTTTTTTCATACGGTGTTGATGTGGAAATGTTTGCCTTGGCATTTTGATGGTGTGGCACCGAACAGAGATGTTAACATGCGGAGTTTCAAGCACTCTTCAGTAGGGTTGTCCCGATCCGATATTTGGATCGGATCGGCCGCCGATATTTGCCAAAAAATGCGTATTGGCAAGGCATGGGAAAATGCCGATCCAGATCCAGTTTTTAAAAAAATGTCAAGCGGTGTGGTAAAGTTGTAAGACATTTTAATACAACAAATCTGATCAAGCATTTAGCGAAATACCACCGTAAAGAATATGAAGAATTTCTAAAGAAAACTGGCGAAAAGAAAAAGAAAGGTCCTACCCAATTAACTCTGACAGAAACGTTTGCGAAGCGTGACATACTGCCACTGAACAGTGCTAAAGCCCAGGGGATAAATAGATTCATTGCCGAGGAAATACTTCTGGATGATGAGCCGTTATCTCTCGTGACTAAAGTGGGCTTTCGACGCACCATCCAACACATCTCCACATCTCCCCATTATGCTCGGACTGCAGTCAGGGGGGGCAAACAATTGAAGGGAGTGTGTAGATAGTTTTTTGTTTTTTTAAGTTTACACTTGTTCAAGAGCAAGTATTGATGCTGAGTTATAGACATTTTATCCCACTCGGGTTGTTTGTGTGTTTTGCTTTTTTTAATAATGTTTACAGCATTATTTGCACTTTATTCTGTTCACTTTTTTACTGTTCAATGATGCCATTTCTGTTTGTCATGTATAATTTTGTCTATTTTGTGTTTATCCTTGAATAAACAGGTCAGTTTCTTGTTACCAACCATTGTGTATTATTCAAACTCACCTAATTCAGCTGGCTAGTTGTTATCAAGAGTACTAAAACCCTTTTCAACATGAATCTGACAAGTAAGTAGGCTAAAAAACTTTAAACTTTAATACATGCTCGGATAGGCCAGTATCGGCCAGTATCGGCCAGTATCGGTATCGGAGCGGAAGTGCAAAAACAACATTGGTATCGGATCGGAAGTGCAAAAACCTGGATCGGGACATCCCTACTCTTCAAGGGACTTTTCAAATGATGCTACATATTAGCAGTAATGCTACTTTTTGTAGAAACGCTTTCGCCCCACATTTGACAAATTACCGTTGTCTGTTCGACATATTCCCACTTGAAGCCAAACCGCCGCCAGACGATGGACCCCATGCTGTTTTTCTTGGAATTAATTCTTCCTTCATTTGTTACCAGATTTGCACCTTCTTTCTCTCGTCTTCGCACTCGCATCACAGCTAACTTTAGCCATGCTGCTACCTCTCTGCTGAAGGAGGGCGTATACGTATGTGACGTATGACGTGACAGTATGTGACGTGTGTAAGAAGGTGCGCTTGTTGACTGTGAGAAGGAGCGACTAGACAGAGTGAGAAGAGCCTGTAGTGTAATGCCCGCAGCTAAAAGCAACTGCCTGAGAACGTATACTCGAATATCACGATATAGTAATTTTCTATATCGCACAGAGACAAACCCGCCATATATCGAGTATATTCAATATATCGCCCAGCCCTATATTAAAGTATATATATATATATATATATATATATATATATATATATATATATATATATATATATATATATATATATATATATATATATATATATAATGTATATGTGTATGTGTTGGGTTAGTTACTGAAAACCAGTAACTAGTCACAGTTACTAGTTACTTTATTTCAAAAGTAACTCAGTTGCTAACTCAGTTGCTTACACCAAAAAGTAACGCGTTACTGTGAAAAGTAACTATTTAGTTACTTCTTTTTTTCTTCTTTTATTTTTAAAGCTCCCATTAATGGCCTTTTAGCCTTCATTTCAGTACTGTTATTGCACTGGAGAATAATACAATCTGTTGATCAACTTGACATGCATTTTTATTTTCCTTTTAACATAATTAATGAAAAACAGTGCAACATAAAAAGGCATTTCTCCTTTCTTTAAACTTGGACCAATGACCATTAATAAAAAAACAACTGAAAATGCAACATAAGAAGCACATCATCTTCCTTGAAACATAGGTAGTGAAATAAAGCCTGACATCTGGAGTAGGGATGTCCCGATCCAGGTTTTTGTACTTCCGATCCGATACCGATTTTGTTTTTGCACTTCCGATCCGATAACGATACTTACCGATACCGATACTGACCGATACTGGCCTATCCGAGCATGTATTAAAGTTTAAAGTTATTTAGCCTACTTAGTTGTCAGAATCATGTTGAAAAGGGTTTTAGTACTCTTGATAACAACTAGCCAGCTGAATTAGGTGAGTTTGAATAATACACAATGGTTGGTAACAAGAAACTGACATGTTTATTCAAGGATAAACACAAAATAGACAAAATTTTACATGACAAACAGAAATGGCATCATTGAACTAGGGCTGGGCGATATGGCCTTTTTTTAATATTGCGATATTTTAAGGCCATATTGCGATACACGATATATACGAGATGGCGGAGTAGAGCACGTCCAAAACTGAAGCTCCCCTGTGCATGCTCTAAAAACTCTTAAGCTACTTGGATTTCTGCCATAATTTTTTCTTTAATGAACAACGCTTTTCTTATTTGTTGCACACCCGTTACAAAAGTTTAATGAAAAGGGCAACAATGGAGTCGGGTGCGTCCTCGTCTCAAACACCTGTCGTCACTGAGGCCTATCCTGAGACTTTACTCAGGACATTTTTCAATGAAGCGGAGGATAGATCCCAAAAGAGATTCCAGCGATTGGAGGATCAACTTGGTTCAATTCAAGATACTTTATCCAAGCACGCTGCCGATATAGAATCTGTCCGCAATGAAGTGTCTTCTATTGAAACACGTGTCCAGAGCAATGAGGACGCTATGCTCAATTTCACCAGCATGCTCACGAAGATTGAGAAAAAAATGATAGATCTCGAGGACAGAAGCAGGAGGGATAACATTAGAATCATCAACATCAAAGAAGGCGAAGAAGGAAATAACGCGCTGTCTTACCTGTCCGCCAACATCCCCAAGTGGTTCCCTGCCTTGGCTGCAAATCCTCCGGAGCTCATGCGGGCCCATCGCATCGGCCCCCCGCGACAATCTCCCCGTCCCAGGGCGATGATTGTGAAATGTCTGCGGTACACGGATAGGGACCGCATCCTGAAGAGGCTAGGAAAGTTCCTCTTCAGCTCTCCGGGAACTCCGTTCGCTTTGCCCCGGACTACAGTGACGCCACGGCCAAGCTGAGACGACCCTGCTACTCCACTATGTACAGCGCTCGGAAAGCTGGCTTTGAAGCCTTTCTCATTCATCCAGCAACTATCAAACTCTCCGAAGGCTCCCAACAACACTTTTTTGACAATCCAGCAGAGGCTGAAAAGTTTATCTCCGCAGCCTCGTAAACTCCACTGAACTTGGGGTACCCACACAGAGACATGGACATACAACACCTGGTAAGACTATTTTTGTTTGATTTTTCTTCAGTGAGACTTTTTCATCGTAGTGCTTCTGTGCTGGAGACAGGCATGGGTCTGTTTACTTCCTGGGTCGTTGACGCGTCATGTTGCCACGTGACTCTTTTTCTTTTTTCTGTTTTTTTTTTTTTTTACTAAACCACTATTATTTTGTACACAGAAGATATATACGAGTTTTATTTTTATTTGTTTCTATTTGTTATCCGAACCCAACTATGAAAATGGTGTGATGAATGGAAATTATTTAGGAAACTATTTTTGCCTTTTGAAGTTGTTCCATATTAAATATGTGATACTTACCACGCCTCATACATATATAGTGTGCATATATGTGTGTATATATATGTATATATGTGTATGTATTTATGTATATATATATATGTATATTTTTTTGTTAATATTACTTCTTTAGTTTTTTACTTTTGCAATTGGATATTTAGAAGCTCTTGGGGGGAGCTTTTTGTTTTTGTTTTGTTGTGTTTTTTCATGTTTATTTTATTGCCTGCAGTGTACGAGTGTATGTTTTTGTGTGTGTGGATGAGAGATTGTTTATGTGTTTGCTTGAATGGTCCAGTTGTGTGCATGTTTGTGTTGTGTGTCTGTGGCCCACAGTCCTTGACCATATGCCCTCTTCTCTTGTTCATGTTTCATGAACAGAGGAATGATTTATCTGACCATGATCACACACCCTCTTCTTCCTTTCATGTTTCTGAAATAACTCTATATGGATAGTTCTGATAGTGAATTCTCCTCTGAAATAGAGGAGAATGAAGATTTGATAAACTCCCACAATTTGGAATCGATCAGTTTATCAGACCACATCAACTACAAATCACAAAGATTTATGAGCGAAATGGACCCAGATAGAAATGCTCCTCAAAACACCAACAATGATTGTTTATATTATACTGACGTCACATTTGATAAAACATTTATGCAAGATAATAACATATCTTTAGTACATTTTAATAGCAGGAGTCTATACTCTCATTTTGATGATATCCAGGACTATTTGAATCAATTCAAATCTCCATTTAATATTATAGGTATTTCAGAGACATGGATGAATGAAAATACAAGTAATGAGTTTGAATTAAATGGGTATGAAATGTTTTGCACCAACCGTAAAAATAAGAGAGGAGGAGGTGTGGCTCTGTATGTGGACAAAAATATCAGCTGTAGTATTGTAAATGATATGTGTTTAGCTGTTGAGGAACTCTTCGAATGCGTCACTGTGGAATTATCATTTTCAAATAGGAAACACATTATTGTAAGCTGCGTTTATAGGACACCAGGATCCGACTTGAAAATATTTAATGAATGGACGGAAAAATTATTTAAGAGAAACAAAAAATATATAGTATGTGGTGACTTTAATATCAACCTTTTAAATCCTAATAAACACAAACACACAGCAGAATGTATTGACACCATGTTCTCCATGGGCTTATTCCCACTGATCACACGACCCACAAGAATCACAACACACAGCACCACACTTATTGACAACATATTTTGTAACATTGTAGATCAGACTGTAACTGGAGGTTTGTTAGTAAGTGACGTCAGTGATCATTTACCAGTGTTCATGGTGTACAATATTAACTGCAAAACATCCAAACCTGTAAATAGTGAATATTATCGTAGAGACACAACAGAAAAATCATTAACAGCACTAAAGAATGATTTAGCGAAACAAAACTGGGATTCTGTTTTTCAAACGTCAGATATAAATGCAGCTTATAATTTATTTCATGACATTTTTTTCTCACTTTATGATACACACTGCCCCATCAAAAAATGCACTATAACTAACTCCACAAAAACTCCATGGATAACCAAAGGGCTTGCGAACGCTTGCAAAAAGAAAAATTATTTATATAGGACTTTTTTAAAGCATCAAACCATAGAAACAGAACAAAAATACAAAACCTATAAAAATAAATTAACCAGCATATTAAGAGCAAGCAGGAAAGAATACACCACCAAATTATTAATCCAAAAGAAAAATGATATAAAGGGAATTTGGAAGGTATTAAATACAATTATTGGGCACGGTTCAAACAGTTCTTGTTATCCAGAGTTTTTTGTTGCGAACGACCAAATCATAAGTGACAAGAAGATGATTGCTGACGGATTCAACGTGTTTTTTGTTAATATTGGGCCTGAACTGGCAAAAAAAATCCCAATTAATGATGAACAGCCCATGGAACTTATTGAAAAAAATCTTTATTCGATGTTCCTTACTCCGACTGTCGAAAAGGAAGTCTTAGAGGTTATTCAGAAAAGCAAGAACAAAACATCACGTGACATTTTTGACCTCGACATGAGGACGGTCCGGAACATAGCGGAAGAAATCATCAAACCATTCACATACATCTGCAATTTATCTTTTCAACTTGGACAATTTCCTTCACAATTGAAACTCTCAAAAGTCATCCCCATCTTCAAATCTGGAGATAAACACCACTTCACAAATTACCGGCCCGTCTCCCTTCTGCCACAGTTGTCAAAAATATTGGAGAAAATATTTGATAATAGACTTCGTGGCTTCATTGGAAAGCACAAATTATTATATGATTGTCAATATGGGTTCCGACAAAATAGGTCATCTTCATTAGCTTTAAGTGATTTAATAGAGAACATGACTAATGGTATCGAGAAAAACAAATTTGTTATAGGAATTTTTATTGATCTGCAAAAGGCTTTCGATACCATTGACCACCAGATTTTTGTAAATAAACTGGAAAACTATGGCATAAGGGGATTGGCAGGGAAATGGCTGAAGAGCTACTTGAATGAGAGACAGCAGATTGTTCAGATCGACCAACATCAATCTACACTCATGAACATAACCTGTGGAGTCCCCCAGGGGTCGATACTAGGACCCACACTATTTATAATGTATATTAATGAAATATGTAAAGTATCAACACTGCTGAAGTTCATCCTCTTTGCTGACGATACAACCATTACATGTGCAGGTGACGACGTGAAGCAACTTCTGGCCTCTGTAACTGAGGAGATGATCAAGTTAAAAACGTGGTTTAATACCAACAAATTGTCTCTGAATTTAAAGAAGACCAAAATCATGCTCTTTAGCAATCGCAAAAGTGAAATACCCATCAGGATTGTTATTGATGATACACCAATAGAATATGTCCAACAAAATTCATTTTTAGGAGTGGTAATAGATGAAAATATATCATGGAAGCCTCATGTAAGTTACCTAAGGACAAAAGTTGCTAAATGTGTTGGAATGATGAGGAGATCATGTCATTTATTGAACATCAATAAATGCTGTTATTGTATCATTCATTCATTATGTCATATTTAAACTATTGTGTTGAAGTCTGGGGAAATTGTTATAAATCTCATCTACAGCCTTTAGTCACTCTACAGAAAAAGGCCATTAGGATTGTGTCCAACGTTCACTACAGACATCATTCAAATCCACTATTCATGGAGTTAAAGCAACTTAAACTGTACGATGTAATCAACTTTAAAACTGCTCAAATTATGTTTAGGGCATCCCAAAACTCTCTACCATCCAATATACAAAACCTATTCCAGGATAGAGATGCTCACCATAGTTACAGTCTAAGAGGAAACAACAAATTATATTTGCCTAAATTTAGAAAAACTTTAAAATCAATGTGCATTTCAGTGCGTGGAGTCAGTCTGTGGAACAACTTAGGGGAAGAGTTAAAAACCTGTTCTAACATTATTCAATTTAAAAGACTGTTTAAAAAAGAAGTACTGAAGAAGTATGAGGAGGAAAGAGAGTGATGCCCTCAGCACAGAGCGATGGGAGAGAGGTGTATGGTCAGAGAGAGAGAGTGTGTGTGTGTGTGTGTGTGTGTGTGTGTGTGTGTGTGTGTGTGTGTGTGTGTGTGTGTGTGTGTGTGTGTGTGTGTGTGTGTGTGTGTGTGTGTGTGTGTGTGTGTGTGTGTGTGTGTGTGTGTGTGTGTGTTTTGTCTTGTCTTGTACCATAGTAACAGTGGTACTATTGTATTGTTAGTGTATAGGAGTTTTTCTTGTTTTTGTTTGTATAGTATTGTTCTTGTATTATATTGTTTATGTTAAATAGGGAGTGTGTGAGAGGGGTTGGGATATTATAAGCAATTATTTCATCCAACCCCTTTTCAAACCATGCATAAATGTCTCTGCCAAAATGTAAAAAAAAAAAAAAAAAATGTGTGTTGTTGTATTGTGCAGGTTTGAAATAAATACTTCAATCAATCAATACCTCCATATTTTGCCTCAGCCTTGAATGAACACTTGATGCATATAATCACAGCAGTATGATGATTCTATGTGTCTACATTAAAACATTCTTCTTCATACTGCATTAATATATGCTACTTTTAAACTTTCATGCAGAGAATGAAATCACAACTAAAAAAAAAATCAAAAATTTTTTCATGCGGTGTTTATCTGGAAATGTTTGCCTCGGCATTTTGATGGTGTGGACGTGTGGCACCGAATGGAGATAAGCGTCTCGACAGACGTTACAATATTTGAACAATGATGACGAAAACTGTTTTCTCTGTCGTGTCCGTGTGTCGAAAATTGTTATGCGCTTATTTTTTTATTTGATTTTGTGCGTGGCATAGATTTGCCGTGCGCAGAGGACGTTTGAGCAGTGCGCAATTTATGGCGTCACATTAATGCCAAAAATCCAAGCGCATAAAAACTGTTATCGCGCGCTGATTCTCCACTTCGTGCGTGCGCGCGCGCGACACCCTTTTGCGCGCGCGTGGTGCCTTCTTGCGTGCGCGCGGTGCCTTTTTGCGCGCGCGCGGTGCCTTTCTGCGTGCGCGCCGTCTCGGTCTGTGCGCTCTCTGTGTACTCCTGGCATCTCTCCTCGCGCTGTCATGTTTCTTTTTGGCACTTTGGGGGCGGGTATGCTTAGACGGCCCCTCCTTTCTGATTGGCTCTGAGCATTTTTCATATGACCAATCATTCTCCAGCGTAGCAACGTTGTAGCCATCTTACCTCGGACAGCTAGCCTCAATCATTACATTGATGTCAATGGTACATGTACTAATTACATTACCATAACTTGCTCGAATTTCGACCAATTTACAAACGGTTTGCCTTGTTACAAATCTTATTACATGTAGATATGACATAGGATGCTGTACCTGTTGAAATTACCTCTTTCGCTTTAAAAAAAATGACTTAATTGTGCAACATAGTTGTGTAGGGTCAGTGTTAGTCAGTTCTCTGATTATTTTAAATTGTTTCAGAATACATTATTAAAAGGCTATTTTTAACATTTTAAAAACAAAATTCAAATATTATTTCATTACTTTTATGGCTGAATCAAAAGAAATTCCATAAATTAGAAAACAAATGTTCAAGAAGAAGTGAAATTATAAAATAATGTTATGGTTGGATGTTATTGCTGGTGGACCAGTTCTGGCTGAAAGATGTGATTTTGGTTGAAGTGGCGTAAAACACTGAAAGTGATTGTTCCTATAACCCCTTTGTTTCAAATGTTTGTTCCACTTGTGGCGCGGGCATCTTGTCTGACTCACACCATATACACAGCCTTCCTTGTCACGAATTCTTCCTTTTCCCGCTATCCATCCACTAATTCAAACTGATCCAGCAGCGCAATTGAAGATTGTTTTATTTACAAAAATCAAGTAACAGAATACTCGGGAAACAAAATAAATGTTAGCCTATATAAAGCTGAGGTCTACAGACAGGTGAGGTCAAAGACGGTATGCTGGTGCCCGACTGCCAATCACGCGCCCAGCACGCTCCTGCCCCTTATAGGCTTGCGTGGGAACTTTTCACCACCTGCAAAGGGTGCACACTGACCTACACACATCAATCACTCAAAATAATACAATACACATAGATTCAAGTATGGCTCTCTATTTGGCTCCTACACACCGGCCCCTGATTGATCTTTACAGACTCAATCACATACATTAATTTAATGAAAAAAGGAGCCTATTCCATAATAGACAAACAAAAGGCAAAGCCTTGAGAGAAAATAAAGTATATACATTACGCCCCTTGTGCGTGTCTTGTGGTCTGGTCTCCATGACTGACGAGTCAGCTCTCAGCCTCCAGGATGCGGCACAGCTTGGTGATAGGCCTTTCGATGACTGAAGTCTTTGTTTGGAGCTTGACTGACCGGACCAGGCCTCCTCCATCTGGCCGAGTCTCCAGTACTCTGCCCAATGGCCAGGAGCCCCGTGGGGCTGTGGGGTCGACCACCAGGACCACATCTCCTGGCTGCAGGTTGTTCCTCACTTGGGTCCATTTCTGTCTTTCCTGCAGAAGCGCCAGGTACTCCCTTGTCCATCTGTGCCAAAAAAGGTCAGCCATATACTGGACCTGTTTCCAGCGGCGCCTGGCGTAGAGATCCTTTTTCTCGAAGGTGCCAGGGGGAATGATGGGTTGAGTTTTTAGAAGGAGAATGTGGTTTGCGGTCAGCGGCTCTAAGTCCTGTGGATCTTGGGAGACTGTGGAGAGGGTACGACTGTTGACGATTCTCTCTTGGGGTAAACGTGCCATTGCTCTAAGGTGCTTTTTCCAATTTGAAAAGGTGGAAAGCAGCTGGCTTGTGGGGGGTTCAGTGTTTACCACTGTAGTGAAGACAGTAGTGTTCTTTCTGACTTCTGGGTCATCCTGTAACACTGACTTGGAGTCCAATGCTTCCTGTGCAGGCCAGCTTTCCTCTGCTTTCCATAAGAAGTCAGGGGCATATATCCATCTCCTTTGCTGCATGAATCTGCCTGTACTCAGTCCTCTGGAGGAATCGTCAGCTGGATTGTCCTTACTGCCCACATACCTCCATTGAGACAGCTTTGTTTTGAGGGTCACACCTTTGTAGGCGGCTGCACAGTCAAAGACCATCTTGAGTTTCTTCTTTTTGGGGTGGTACACTCTGTGGTGTGGTATGTACCAAACTTTTGTCTGGCTGAGCTCCTCCTCTGGCATCTCCTCAGCATAGTTGCTTTCCAGAATGTTATTGAGAGATGCAACACACTTCTGTTTGAGTTGCTGGTTCCTTTCCATTTTTCTTTTCAGGCTTTGGAGGCGCTGTTCGGCACTTGGGTGATTGTTGGGCAGGTTGACCGTGAGCTTTCTGAATGGTACTTTCAGGCTGTAGTGTCCGTCCTGTAGCACTGCCTCATTGGCTATCTCTAAAAACTGTTTGTTTGACAGCTCAGTCTTTTCCTTTGACACTACCTCACTGAACTCCAGGTTATACTGGGAAATTAGAAGCTTCTCCAGATTTGCAACTGAAATACTGTTCACAGTTGCACTCACTGCCTCACTATTCCGACCTCTAAATGGCCCGTTAACCACCCATCCCAATAGCGTTCTCACTGCATATGGACCCCCACCATGGCTATTTATAACCTCCCATGGCTCTAACAGTTTTGGAGCATTTGTGCCTATCAACAGCTCCACCTTTGAACTGATGCTCGGGAGTATAACGTTGCCTAAATATGGCCATGGTGCTATGTCTTCCTGTTTGGGGATGCTGCTTGTGGTGACTGGCATTTCTTTCTGTGTGAAGACAACAGGAAGAGGTAGGAAATGATTTCTGTCCAGTGCAGAAACTTCTAGCCCAGCTACCATGTGAGTTGAGACAGACTTTTTCTGATTCATGGTCCTTAGTAGGATATGGGTCTTTACTCCCTTTACGTTTAACTGGGACATGAGCTGTTCAGAACAGAAGCTAGCGGAGGATCCAGGGTCAAGGAGGGCATAAACTGAAAGGACCTGGCTGCCCTTCCCGGCCTTAACTTTGACTGGGACAATGGACAGAACACTCTCTTGGTCCCCGGCCCCTATATGGCCACATAGCTCTGCTCCTGCACTGCTTACATCTCTAGAGGGCTTTTCTACCTCTTTCGATACCTTATCTTTCCTGTCATAATGTAAGACACTTGGGTGAGATTTTTTACACAGCCTACATGTGTGACGACTTGGACAAACAAAACTCATGTGCCCTATTGAAAGACAGGCAAAGCATATGCCCTGACTCTTTAGGAAACTAAGCTTGTCTCTGTGCTTCTTCTTAATGAACCATCTACACAACTCTAGTGGGTGTTTGTTTTTACAAAGTGGACAAATGGGCTCTGACTCAGACTCTGGCTTGGACTCCATTGGGCTAGTAGTAATACTTATGGCAAAACTACTACCAGCTGGCTTTGAGTGTTGTGGCTTTACAGAGGGTCTAGCGCTAGCCTTTCCTATGCTGGCTGACTGCTCCTGTACCCTTAGCTCTCCAAAGACTGGATGGGCTGCCACACGAGCTTGCTTTTCTATAAAGCTAACCAGGTCTAAAACCCTCACCCTGCGGTTGTGCTCTTCCTGCTGCTCATATGCTTTGTTGCGCCATTTCTCCTTCAACTTGAAGGGCAACTTAAACACAATGTTTCTCATATTGGCCACTGTGTCCAATTCGTCCATGTACTCCGTCTCCTCCATGGCATTACAGCAGCTCCTGAGGAACATGGCGTACTCCTGCAAAGATTTGGAATCCTCTGCCCTGATTTGAGGCCAGGTCTGGACCTTATCGAGGTAAGCACAGGCAATTTTAAAGTCACGACCAAAATTCTCTTTTAACAACCTTTTGGCTTTCTGGTAGCCTCTATCTGGTGACATATATTCACAACTTTTGACTAGCTTTTGAGCATGGCCTTTTGTGTACTGGATGAGAAACTGCAACCTGTCCCTGGTGTTGTCAGTTTTACTTTCGACCATGTGTTCAAAGGAATGGATGAATGACTTGTACTCCAAGATTTGTCCATCAAAGAGGGGAACACTTCCTTGTGGGAGAGTGGACAGAAGCTGCTGTTTCACAAGAATTTTTGTCAGTTCATTTTGGGCTTCCAGAATTTTGATCAGCTGATTGTTCTGTGTTGAGCTGGGGATGGCTTGTTGAGGTTGGAACTGGAAACTGGCAGGCACAGCTTGGTGAACGGGGGCCTGCTGGGGATAGAGACCGGCAGGCTGACCTGGGGCCTGCAGAGGTAGAACTGGGACCTGCTGCAGTTGAGTTGGGGCCTGCTGAGGTTGGGGTTGGAGTTGGAGGCTGGCATGCTGAATTGGGGCCTGTTGAGGTTGGAAGCTGGCAGGTGGAACTTGGGGTATAGATGCATCGAACAGAGTAGTGGGGAACTGCATCTGAACTCCTTCCTTGGGCCTAACCACTGGGCCTCCCACAGGTGAACCACACCCTGATGGATCAAATGCTACCCCTGTAACCACTGCTCTCTGATCTGCACCATGCACCACTAAACCTTCTACTTCCCTCAAGTAGTTAATTTTAGCATTAGCCGCCTCTATTTCTGTTTTCAACTCCAAAGCCTCTCTTTTTTTCCTGCACATTAACTCCTGTTCTTCAATACCATGCTTTTCCTGCAACCTTGCTGCCCTGGCTGTCAAAGCAGCCTTCTCCACCTCCACTCTAATCCGCAATGATGAAGAGGAATTATTGGATGACCGTCCTGAACTGGAGGACTTGACTGATGCCTCCCTGCTTGACACTATGCCTGGGTGACCAGTTAGTTCATGCCTATATAGGCTGTCCGCCGCTTCTAAATTGTCCTTAAAATGACCAGTTAATAAATCACTGTCTTTAAATATAGCAATGTCCTTAGGTGGAGGAGCACAGGTGTGGGTTGAGGGGTTTTCAAGATCTGATATCCATCGGGACACCTCAGCTTCAAAGGCATCTATAAGAGCAATTTTAGGCTGATACCATGTTTGGTCATCATCCCTTCGCTCGTCTGTCTCTAAACCTTCAGAATATGATCTGTGCAGAGATTTAAACTCCATTAGGAATTCATTAAACTTGCTCATATTTATTTTCACTTCTTTTAAAGCCTCTGCATCCACCATCAAATTGCGCACAATGTTCATTCGCCTTGTTATGTGTGACATTTTGCCTATTCTGGCGGCGCGCACACGAGAAGCCTCCTGCGAAATTGACGTCATTTCCTCTCCTTCGGCTGAATTATTAGCTGACATTTTCCTCTTTTAATCAACAAAAATCCTTCACTTGGTGCATCAAAAAACATTTACACTTCCAAGCGAATATAAAAGGTTTCAATAACAGTCTTTATCCTTTTGGGGGATTAAATGTCCGTTCACGGGCCGTCGGGCGCGCGCGCGCGCAAGCCTGTCACCAAATGTTTGTAATGCAACCTTTAAAAATCATTACGCGGTGATCGCGGTCCCAAAAATAAACTTTTCTTGCATGATAATGTCCAGAAAAACTCACTTTATATTACTATAGAGTCCTTTTAACGAATGAGTTTGATGGTTTATCACAAACCTTAAATGAAAGAAGTCCTTTGTTCTTCTGCACCAAGCATGCGCTTTTGGCCTTTCTTCCTGTTTGGTGCGCAATCCTGTCGGCTGTACTTCCACAGCACGTCTTTGACAACTTGAAGTGGCGTAAAACACTGAAAGTGATTGTTCCTATAACCCCTTTGTTTCAAATGTTTGTTCCACTTGTGGCGGGCATCTTGTCTGACTCACACCATATACACAGCCTTCCTTGTCACGAATTCTTCCTTTTCCCGCTATCCATCCACTAATTCAAACTGATCCAGCAGCGCAATTGAAGATTGTTTTATTTACAAAAATCAAGTAACAGAATACTCGGGAAACAAAATAAATGTTAGCCTATATAAAGCTGAGGTCTACAGACAGGTGAGGTCAAAGACGGTATGCTGGTGCCCGACTGCCAATCACGCGCCCAGCACGCTCCTGCCCCTTATAGGCTTGCGTGGGAACTTTTCACCACCTGCAAAGGGTGCACACTGACCTACACACATCAATCACTCAAAATAATACAATACACATAGATTCAAGTATGGCTCTCTATTTGGCTCCTACAATGGTGTTTGTTGTCTTATTATTTATTTGGGTCACATTTTGTATTACCCTGTATTGTGTTTATGTGGTATGAAATAACCTTCATTAGCGCGCAACATTTTTTTATCCACTTCTTCCTCCGTAAATCTTGATACATATTGACGATGACCCGCCCTGCTATACTTCTGATTGGCTCTGAGCATTTTTCCCTTGACCAATCAGAAATAAGGGGCCGTCTAAGCATACCCGCCCCCAAAGTGCCAAAACGAAACATGACAGCGCACAGACCGAGACGGCGCGCGCGCAGAAAGGCACCGCGCGCGTGCAAAAAGGCATTGCGCGCGCGCACGAAGTGGAGAATCAGCGCGCGATAACAGTTTTTATGCGCTCGGATTTTTGGCACTAATGCGACGCCATAGCAATTACACAGGCGCGCACGGCTGCGCTAGCACCAAAGCTAACGTTAGCCATGCTGCTACCTCTCTGCTGGGAGAGGGCGTATACGTATGTGACGTATGACGTGACGTGTGTCGTGACAGTATGTGACGTGTGTAAGAAGGTGCGCTTGCTGTCTGTGAGAAGGAGAGACAGGAAAGAGTGAGAAGAGCCTGTCGTGTAATGCCAGCAGCTACAAGCAACTGCGTGAGAATCCACAGACGTGTGGATGTGTTGAAGGTGTGCTGGAAAATGCGGAACGGAAATTAGGGCGCAGCAGAAAAGTGGAATGTATTATTTAAATCGGTGCGTTGGAAAACACGGACAGGAGTTTTTTAAAAAACTGGATCTGGATCGGTATTTTCCCATGCTTTGCCGATACGCATTTTTTTGCAAATATCGGCGGCCGATCCGATCCAAATATCGGATCGGGACATCCCTAATCTGGAGTGATGCTGCTGTCTTCCACACTTGGAGCCATGGATTGTAGAATCCTTGTTTTCAGTGGCAGGATCATTGACACAGCTGATGAAGTTTCAGTGCTCAGTAGAGATGTAACAGTTTTGAGGGGTTTAAGCACCTGGAGGACCTCCTCTGCCACTCTCACATCATCACCAGAAAGGGTGATGATGTCTTTGACATTTGTTTTCAGGGTCTTGTGGGTCAATGCAGAGTATATAGCTGCCTGCTGCTCCAACATATCATAAGTTGAGTTCCACCTCGTTGGGACATCATGTATGAGCTTTATGAGTAGGCAGCTTTAGCATTTCTTGCTTTGTCTTAAGCACATGAGCAGCTGTTGTGCTTGGGTGGAAGTAGGAAACTTCCTTCCTGATCCTTCCAAGGAGGCGCTACATCCTATTGACTTAGATTCCCTTCTGTGATGCTAAATTCACTACATGTGCAAAGCACCTATCTGTGGTCCCAGTCCTGCCTCATTCAATGCAATTATTAGATTTTTGGCATTATAACGTGTGACTGGGATATCTTTATCTTCCATTCCTCCACTGCTTGTGTCAGTATCTGCGCAAGGTGACTCTCGTAGAGGGGGCGTGTCTTCTCATCTGCCAGTCTGCTGTGATGAAGTGAGCGCTTATCGTCACATAGTTCCCCTGGACGTCTACCCGTCTGTCATGAGCGCAACAGATGATGCTCGGGATAGTTCATCCACAACTGTTTTCTTCTCCTGCTCATAAAGATCTGGCACAAATTTATCGCTGAAGTGGGTGCGCGACGGGATGTCGTAACGTGGCTCAAGCACGTTCAGCATGTGTTTAAAACCCTCGTTTTGCACAACCGAGTCTGCACCTATAAACACACCGATTAAAAGGCTCCGTTACTCCGCTCGCCATGACCACGCTGTGTGTGGACTAAACGTGCGAACAACTTTTTTTTTTGTTCCATATATCAAACCGCGGATCACGTGTGTGCCTCCCCTCCCCATACCCACACCAAAACACACACAGAGCGCGCCTCTTTTTTTCTCTCTGGCTTGTGACAGACGAAGATTCAGAAGAACGACACCGCAGCGCTTCTGTTTCTAGCCAATACTACATATAAAATAACGCAGTAACGCATCATGTAGTAACGGTAACTGAGTTACTGAATTTAAAAAATAACCCGTTAGATTACTAGTTACCGCAGAAACTAACGGCGTTACAGTAACGCGTTGTCCCAACACTTTATATATATATAATCAATCAAAGTTTACTTATATAGCCCTTAATCACAAATGTCTCAAAGGGCTGCACAAACTACAACAACATCCTCAGCTCAGATCCCACATCAGGGCAAGAAAAAACTCAACCCAATGGAAACAACGAGAAACCTTGGAAGGGACCGCAGATGTGGGGATCCCCCCTGGGTGACCGGTGCAATGGATGCCGAGTGGATACAGTTAATAATGTGAGAGTCTAGTCCGTAGTGGGGCCAGCAGGGTGATCCTCTTGCATGTAGACACGTCAGGGCGCAGAGACGTCACCGACTGATGCATAAGGAGTGTCACCCATACTTGCCAACCCTCCCGAAATTTGGGCGACTCTCGAATTTCGGTGCCTCTCCCGAAAATCTCCCGGGACAACCATTTTCCCAAATTTCTCCCGAATGTTGGCACTTAAAGGCACTGCCTTTAGCGTCGTCTCTCACCTGAATAGGAAATTGTTTAAGATGTAAATATAAATGGAATACAATGATTTGCAAATCCTTTTCAACCCATTTTCAATTGAATGCACTACAAAGACAAGATATTTGATGTTCAAACTCATAAACTTTATTTATTTTTTTGCAAATAATAATTAACTTAGAATTTCATGGCTGCAACACGTGCCAAAGTAGTTGGGAAAGGGCATGTTCACCACTGTGTTACATCATCTTTTCTTTTAACAACACTCAATAAACGATTGGGAACTGAGGAAACTAATTGTTGAAGCTTTGAAAGTGGAATTCTTTCCCATTCTTGTTTTATGTAGAGCTTCAGTCGTTCAACAGTCCGGGGTCTTCATTGTCATATTTTACGCTTCATAATACGCCACACATTGTCGATGGGAGACAGGTCTGGACTGCAAGCGGGCCAGGAAAGTACCCGCACTCTTTTTTTACGAAGCCACGTTGTTGTAACACGTGCTGAATGTGGCTTGGCATTGTCTTGCTGAAATAAGCAGGGGCGTCCATGAAAAAGACGGCGCTTAGATGGCAGCATATGTTGTTCCAAAACCTGTATGTACCTTTCAGCATTAATGGTGCCTTCACAGATGTGTAAGTTACCCATGCCTTGGGCACTAATGCACCCCCATACCATCACAGATGCTGACTTTTGAACTTTGCGTCGATAACAGTCTGGATGGTTCGCTTCCCCTTTGGTCCGGATGACACGATGTCAAATATTTCCAAAAACAATTTGAAATGTGGACTCGTCAGACCACAGAACACTTTTCCACTTTGCATGAGTTCATCTTAGATGATCTCGGGCCCAGAGAAGCCGGCGGCGTTTCTGGATGTTGTTGATAAATGGCTTTCGCTTTGCATAGTAGAGCTTTAACTTGCACTTACGGATGTAGCGACAAACTGTATTTAGTGACAGTGGTTTTCTGAAGTGTTCCTGAGCCCATATGGTTATATCCTTTAGAGATTGATGTCGGTTTTTGATACAGTGCCGTCTGAGGGATCGAAGGTCACGGTCATTCAATGTTGGTTTCCGGTCATGCCGCTTACGTGGAGTGATTTCTCCAGATTCTCTGAACCTTTTGATGATATTATGGACCGTAGATGTTGAAATCCCTAAATTTCTTGCAATTGCACTTTGAGAAACGTTGTTCTTAAACTGTTTGACTATTTGCTCACGCAGTTGTGGACAAAAGGGTGTACCTCACCCCATCCTTTCTTGTGAAAGACTGAGCATTTTTTGGGAAGCTGTTTTTATACCCAACCATGGCATCCACCTGTTCCCAATTAGCCTGCACACCTGTGGGATGTTTCAAATAGTGTTTGATGAGCATTCCTCAACTTTATCAGTATTTATTGCCACCTTTTCCAAATTCTTTGTCACGTGTTGCTGGCATCAAATTCTAAAGTTAATGATTATTTGCAAAAAAAAAAATGTTTATCAGTTTGAACATCAAATATGTTGTCTTTGTAGCATATTCAACTGAATATGGGTTGAAAATGATTTGCAAATAATTGTATTCCGTTTATATTTACATCTAACACAATTTCCCAACTCATATGGAAACGGGGTTTGTATTTGTCTCCGTTATCCATAGTAGGCAGGCACGGAGCTATTTCTCAGCGTGTGTTTATACCAGCCGGCATGTTAATACACTGACACACAACATCCGGATTCCCATCATGCATTGCTTCAAAACTACGGCAAGTAGTAATGTCCAAAATTTCCAGCCGGACAAACAATATTGGGGGCGTGCCTTAAAGGCCTCTCACCTGAAAAGGAGACTATTATACAGGTATATGGCGCCGTTATCCATAGGTTTATCTTCAACCCATAACACGGTAGCCGAATGGATATAGTCACTCATGAACGGTCAGAGAAGCACAAGGCGGCGGCAACGCAGTATTATCGGCCACCTTGCTAAATGGAGAGCCGAGGGTGTAACATATGCCGAGACAAAGATGGCTATGCTGATAGCTGCAAGCAACATCCCGTTCTCATTTGCGGATGTTTTCAACAAATCCGTGAAGGATATGTTCCCGGATTCAGAGATCGCTCGCCAGTACTCAAATTGCAGAACAAAGGCTACTCAAATAGTGAAAGGTAAGTGTTTTTTTTTTTTTTTTAAGTACGGTAAGCAGCAAGTACAGTACAGTTAGTAGAACAACTGTGTTTTCATTACTGTGTACTGTACTATATATATATATATAAATACATTCTTGAATGTCAGTGAATTCTAGCTATAAATATACTCCTCCCCCCTTAAGTGTGCCTTAAGTCCGGCTGGAAATCGGGAGAAATTCGGGAGAATTGTTGTCCCGGGAGATTTTCGGGAGAGGCACTGAAATTCGGGAGTCCCCCCTAAAATTCGGGAGGGTTGGCAAGTATGACAAAATGGGACAAATTTTAACGATATTACGGAGATGAAAGAAGACTTGTTTTAGTAACACTCTACATGTGTGACTTAAATGAGAGAGTTGGGTCGGAGATAATACGGAGATTCTTTAATGAGTCACTTTGTGTAATTGTTTGGTTGTCAAATGTTAAGGTGGTTTCATTAAATAGGTGCCGGTGTCTAGCAGGACCGATAATCAGCATTTCCGTTTTCTTAGCGTTAAGAAGCAAAAAGTTGCTGCACATCCATTTCATTTAGACACACCTCCAGGTGACTACAATCTGGCGTGTTGGTTATGTAGAGTTGGCTGTCATCAGCATAACAGTGAAAGCTAACACCGTATTTGCGTATGATGTCACCTAGCGGCAGCATGTAGATGCTGAAGAGTGCAGGGCCGAGAACCGAACCCTGTGGAACTCCGTACGTTAAAGTTAAAGTTAAAGTACCGGTACCAATGATTGTCACACACACACTAGGTGTGGTGAGATTATTCTCTGCATTTGACCCATCACCCTTGATCACCCCCTGGGAGGTGAGGGGAGCAGTGGGCAGCAGCGGTGGCCGCGCCCGGGAATCATTTTGGTGATTTAACCCCCAATTCCAACCCTTGATGCTGAGTGCCAAGCAGGGAGGTAATGGGTCCCATTTTTATAGTCTTTGGTATGACTCGGCCGGGGTTTGAACTCACAACCTACCGATATCAGGGCGGACACTCTAACCACTTGGCCACACTCCGAGGTCACATTGTTATGGGACTGCATCCTTGTCGGTAAGATAGGAGTTAACCCGAGAAAAGGCTAAGTTTGACATACCAATACGTGTTTTGATACGTTCGAATAGAATTCTATGATCAACGGTATTGAAAGCAGCGCTAAGATCAAGTAGTTCTGGGCTGATTCCTCACTTTTCTTATCATGAGTGATGCCCCACAAGGAGAGATCTTACATGGAGCCCCAGTCCGAGGTTGATTAGCAGTCATGTTTAGCCTCTTCCATGTTCTAACAATTGCTGCAACAGTTGATCTATTCTCACCAAGCTGCTTCCCAATTGTCCCATAGCCTTTTCCAGCTTTCTACAACTTTGTCTCTGGCCTCTTTTGACAGCTCTTTGGTCTTACCCATGGTAGCAGTTGGACCTTTTTATTATTATTAGCCTTTATTTAACCAGGTAAAATCCCATTGAGATCAAAGATCTCTTTTTCAAGGGAGACCTGGCCAAGAGGGCAGCAGCAAGGTTACATTAAAAACAGTAAACAAATACATAAAACATCACATTTACAACATTAAAACTTGCTCACATGACACATGTGCATACAGACAAGGTAGACTGCAATCCTTTCACAGAAGCTTTAAACTCATTCAACGTAACTAGGGTTTGAAGTTTAATGTTCGATTGTAGGTTATTCCAAGCCTTCGCTGCTGAAAACCTAAATGCTTTCTTGCCCAGTTCAGTTCTTACTTTGGGGACGACAAATTGCAGAACATTCATTGAACGAAGATTGTGACTTCCTTGTTTCTTTGTTAAAAGACAAGACAGATAAGATGGAGTGATACCCAGAATGGTTTTGTAGATGAAAACATACCAATGATTGAGGCGTCGAGCACATAAAGATGTCCAGTTAACCATTGAGTATAACACACAATGGTGAGTAAGGGGAGCGCAGTTGGTAATGAATCTCAGTGCTCCGTGGTACACACTATCCAGCTTGTGGAGACAACCAGCAGTAGCATTCATGTACAACACATCTCCATAGTCAATAACAGGTAAAAAGGTTGTTTCCACCAATTTCTGTTTCACAGTAAAAAGAAAAGCAAGACTTGTTTCTATAATAAAATCCCAGTAAAAGTTTCAGTTTTTTTTACAACATACTGAATGTGCTCCTTAAAACTCAAGTGGTCATCAATTAAAAATCCTAAATATTTAAAAGCAGATACTAACATAATTTGTTGCCCATTTCTTGTTAAAATGAAAACCTTGACTGACTGTGGGCTGCACAGGTGACTTTATTGAGCTCAAAGGGGTGGTGGGTGGGTGATTAGTTGTGGGGTCAAGGTGGACTTTTTTTTAAGGTAGACGGACAGCTCTTTGAAATTCATAACTCTTGCTGATTCTCATGTGTGCAAATACTTATGAACCCAAGTAACATACAAATAAATCATTAAAAAATCATACAATGTGATTTCCGGATCTTTCTTTTTAGATTATGTCTCTAACAGTGGAAATACATCTATGATGAACATTTCAGACCTCTCCCTAATTTCTAAGTGGGAGAACTTGCAACATTGCAGGTTGTGCAAATACTTGTGGACCTCACTGTATATATGTGTGTATAGTCGTGGGCAAAAGTTTACATACACTTGTAAAGAACATAATGTCATGGCTGTCTTGAGTTTCCAATAATTTCTACAACTCTTATTTTTTTGTGATAGAGTGATTGGAGCACATACTTGTTTGTCACAAAAAACATTCATGAAGTTTGGTTCTTTTGTTGGCCCTGTGATGAGGTTGCGACTTGTCCAGGGTGTACCCTGCCTTCCGCCCGATTGTAGCTGAGATAGGCTCCAGCGCCCCCCGCGACCCCAAAGAGAATAAGCGGTAGAAAATGGATAGATGGATGGATGGTTCTTTTATGACTTTATTATGAGTCTACTGAAAATGTGACCAAATCTGCTGGGTCAAAAGTATACATACAGCAATGTTAATATTTGGTTACATGTCCCTTGGCAAGTTTCACTGCAATAAGGCACTTTAGTAGCCATCTACAAGCCTCTGGCAAGCTTCCGGTTGGATTTTTGACCACTTCTCTTGACAAAATTGGTGCAGTTCGGCTAAATTTGTTGGTTTTCTGACATGGACTTGTTTATTCAGCATTGTCCACATGTTCTCAATGGGATTTAAGTCAGGACTTTGGGAAGGCTATTCTAAAACCTTAATTCTTGCCTGATTTAGCCATTCCTTTACCACTTTTGACATATGTTTGGGGTCATTGTCCTGTTGGAACACCCAACTGCGCCCAAGACCCAACCTCCAGGCTGATGATTTTAGGTTGTCCTGAAGAATTTGGAGGTAATCTTTCTTTTTCATTGTCCCATTTACTCTCTGTAAAACACCGGTTCCATTGGCAGCAAAACAGGCCCAGAGCATAATACTACCACCACCATGCTTGACGGTAGGAATTAGGGCTGCGAATCTTTGGGTGTCCCACAATTTCGATTCAATATCGATTCTTGGGGTCACGATTCTATTCAAAATCGTTTTGTTTTTTTCCGATTCAAAGCGATTCTCGATTCAAAAACGATATTTTCCCGATTCAAAACGATTCTCTATTCATTCAATACAAAGGATTTCAGCAGGATGTACCCCAGTCTGCTGACATGCAAGCAGAGTAGTAGATTTTTGTAAAAAGCTTTTATAATTGTAAAGGACAATGTTTTATCAACTGATTGCAATAATGTAAATTTGTTTTAACTATTAAATGAACCAAAAATATGACTTATTTTATCTTTGTAAAAATATTGGACACAGTGTGTTGTCAAGCTTATGATATGCGATGCAAGTGTAAGCCACTGTGACACTATTCATTATTTTTAATTTTTATAAATGTCTAATGATAATGTCAATGAAGGATTTTTAATCACTGTTATGTTGAAATTGTAACTAATATTGATACTGTTGTTGATAACATTCGTTTTTGTTTCACTACTTTTGGTTTGTTCTGTGTCGTGTTTGTGTCTCCTCTTAATTGCTCTGTTTATTGCAGTTCTGAGTGTTGCTAGGTCAGATTTGGTTTTGGAATTGGATTGCATTGTTGTGGTATAGCTGTGTATTGTTTTGTTCTATTGATTAAATTAAAAATAAATAAATAAATAGAAAATTAAAAATCGATTTTTTAAAAATGAGAATCGATTCTGAATCGCACAACGTGAGAATCGCAATTCGAATTCGAATCCATTTTTTCCCCACACCCCTAGTAGGAATGGTGTTCCTGGGAATAAAGGCCTCACCTTTTCTCCTCCAAACATATTGCTGGGTAATGTGGCCAAACAGCTCAATTTTTGTTTCATCTGACCACAGAACTTTCCTCCAGAAGGTCTTATCTTTGTCCATGTGATCAGCAGCAAACTTTAGACGAGCCTTAAGGTGTCTCTTCTGGAGCAATGGCTTCCTTCTTGCATGGTAGCCCCTCAGTCCATGGCGATGCAAAACACGCTTGAGTGTGGACACTGACATCTGTGTTCCAGCAGCTTCCAATTCATTGCAGACCTGCTTTTTGGTGGTTCTCAGTTGACTTTTGATCATTCTGACCAAATTTCTCTCAGCAGCAGGTGATAGCTTGCGTTTTCTTCCTGATCGTGGCAGTGACAAAACTGTGCCATGCACTTTATACTTATGCACAATTGTCTGCACAGTTGCCCTTTGGACCGTAAGCTGTTTTGAAATGGCTCCAAGTGACTTTCCTGACTTGTTCAAGTCAATTTCCCATTGTCGCGTTTGTAACCGGGTCTAATGACTGCATCACATGAGCCCTATTTAAATGGTCTCAGAGAAGTCAACAGGTGTCGTCAATCACTCACATGAAGTTAAGAGGCCATGCCATGAAGCTAATTTGATTTGACTGTAACTTTTCTACATCACCAAAATGTATCATGTATGTTGCTGTATGTATACTTTTGACCCAGCAGAATTGGTCACATTTTCAGTAGACTCATAATAAATTCATAAAAGAACCAAATTTCATGAATTTTTTTGTGTGACAAACAAGTATGTGTTCCAATCACTCGATCACAAAAAAATAAGAGTTGTAGAAACTATTGGAAACTGCAAGTTTCACTGCAATAAGGCGCTTTTGGTAGCCATCCACAAGCTTCTGGTAAGCTTCTGGTTGAATTTTTGACCACTTCTCTTGACAAAATTGGTGCAGTTCAGCTAAATTTGTTGGTTTTCTGACATGGACTTGTTTCTTCAGCATTGTCCACACTTCAGGACTTTGGGAAGGCCATACTAAAACCTTAATTCTAGCCTGATTTAGCCATTCCTTTACCACTTTCGATGTGTTTTATTAGGTAAACAAATATCAAATGGGAGCATTTGTATGCCGTACTACAATATACAGTACCGTATTTTCCGCACCATAAGCCGCCCTGGGTTATAAGCCGCGCCTTCAATGAACGGCATATTTCAAAACTTTGTCCACCTATAAGCCGCCCCGTGTTATAAGCCGCATCTAACTGCGCTAAAGGGAATGTCAAAAAAACAGTCAGATAGGTCAGTCAAACTTTAATAATATATTAAAAACCAGCGTTCTAACAACTCTGTTCACTCCCAAAATGTACGGTAATGTGCAAATGTGCAATCAATAAGCATCAATAACTTAATGTTGCTCGAACGTTAATGTCACAACACACAAAATAAACATAACGCTCACTTTCTGAAGTTATTCTTCATTCATAAATCCCTCGAATTCTTCTCCTTCGGTGTCCGAATTAAAAAGTTGGGCGAATACGGGATCCAAAATGGCCGGCTCCGTCTCGTCGCAGTTCTGTGAATCCTGCCTTCCGGAAAGCTCGGACCACAGTTGTGACCGAAATATCCGCCCAGGCATTTACGATCCACTGGCAGATGTTGGCGTATGTCGTCCGGCGCTGTCTCCCTGTCTTAGTGAAGGTGTGTTCGCCTTCGGTCATCCATTGTTCCCACGCCGTTTGCAGTCGTGCTTTAAATGCCCTGTTGACACCAATATCGAGCAGTTGGAGTTCTTTGGTTAAATATTGCCTTAAGTTTAAATTCTGCGTTATACGCGTGTCGCTTAGTAGGAGCCATTTTGTGGTCTTTACAGATGTAAACACACAAATGAAATGAAACGCAATATCCGGGGGCTTCTTCTTCTATGGGGGCGGGTGGTTGCTTACAGTAGAAGAAGAAGCGCTTCCTCTCCTATGGGGGCGGGTGCTTACCTTGGCGGTTGCTTACCATATAAGAAGAAGCGCTTCCTCTTCTACGGGGAAAAAAGATGGCGGCTGTTTACCGTAGTTGCGAGACCGAAACTTTATGAAAATAAATATTTGTATTAATCCATATATAAGGCGCACCGGGTTATAAGCCGCACTGTCAGCTTTTGTGAAAATTTGTGGTTTTTAGGTGCGGCTTATAGTGCGGAAAATACGGTATATCATTGTATCACACAGAACTTGTGTGTATGTGAATATGTATATATTCATTTATATTAATGTATGTATATATATATATATATATATATATATATATATATATATATATATATATATTCATTTATATATATATATATTCATTTATATTAATATATATATATATATATATATATTCATTTATATTATATATATATATATATATATATATATATATATATATATATATATATATATATATATATATATATATATATATATATATCCATCCATCCATTTTCTACCGCTTATTCCCTTTGGGGTCGCGGGGGGCGCTGGAGCCTATCTCAGCTACAATCGGGCGGAAGGCGGGGTACACCCTGGACAAGTCGCCACCTCATCGCAGGGCCAACACAGATAGACAGACAACATTCACACTCACATCACACACTAGGGCCAATTTAGTGTTGCCAATCAACTTATCCCCAGGTGCATGTCTTTGGAGGTGGGAGGAAGCCGGAGTACCCGGAGGAAACCCACGCAGTCACGGGGAGAACATGCAAACTCCACACAGAAAGATCCCGAGCCCGGGATTGAACCCAAGACTACTCAGGACCTTCGTATTGTGAGGCCAACTGAAAAGTATGAAAATGAAAAATATGAGCATGTACAATACTCAATACTTGGTTGGAGCTCCTTTTGCCTCAATTACTGCGTTAATGCGGCGTGGCATGGAGTCGATGAGTTTCTGGCACTGCTCAGGTGTTATGAGAGCCCAGGTTGCTCTGATAGTGGCCTTCAACTCTTCTGCGTTTTTGGGTCTGGCATTCTGCATCTTCCTTTTCACAATACCCCACAGATTTTCTATGGGGCTAAGGTCAGGGGAGTTGGCGGGCCAATTTAGAACAGAAATACCATGGTCCGTAAACCAGGCATGGGTAGATTTTGCGCTGTGTGCAGGCGCCAAGTCCTGTTGGAACTTGAAATCTCCATCTCCATAGAGCAGGTCAGCAGCAGGAAGCATGAAGTGCTCTAAAACTTGCTGGTAGACGGCTGCGTTGACCCTGGATCTCAGGAAACAGAGTGGACCGACACCAGCAGATGACATGGCACCCCAAACCATCACCCAAACATGCAAATTTTGCATTTCCTTTGGAAATCGAGGTCCCAGAGTCTGGAGGAAGACAGGAGAGGCACAGGATCCACGTTGCCTGAAGTCTAGTGTAAAGTTTCCACCATCAGTGATGGTTTGGGGTGCCATGTCATCTGCTGGTGTCGGTCCACTCTGTTTCCTGAGATCCAGGGTCAACGCAGCCGTCTACCAGCAAGTTTTAGAGCACTTCATGCTTCCTGCTGCTGACCTGCTCTATGGAGATGGAGATTTCAAGTTCCAACAGGACTTGGCGCCTGCACACAGCGCAAAATCTACCCGTGCCTGGTTTACGGACCATGGTATTTCTGTTCTAAATTGGCCCGCCAACTCCCCTGACCTTAGCCCCATAGAAAATCTGTGGGGTATTGTGAAAAGGAAGATGCAGAATGCCAGACCCAAAAACGCAGAAGAGTTGAAGGCCACTATCAGAGCAACCTGGGCTCTCATAACACCTGAGCAGTGCCAGAAACTCATCGACTCCATGCCACGCCGCATTAACGCAGTAATTGAGGCAAAAGGAGCTCCAACCAAGTATTGAGTATTGTACATGCTCATATTTTTCATTTTCATACTTTTCAGTTGGCCAACATTTCTAAAAATCCCTTTTTTGTATTAGCCTTAAGTAATATTCTAATTTTGTGACACATGGAATTTTGGATTTTCATTTGTTGCCACTTCAAATTATCAAAATTAAATGAAATAAACATTTGAATGCATCAGTCTGTGTGCAATGAATAAATATAATGTACAAGTTACACCTTCTGAATGCAATTACTGAAATAAATCAAGTTTTTCAAATTATTCTAATTTACTGGCTTTTACCTGTGTGTGTGTGTGTGTGTGTGTATATATATATATATATATATATATATATATATATAACATTTATTGTATTTCTTCCTACAGCTTGCCTCACTAAAGTAGAATTTTAGCTCTTCTATGTTCCAGTTCTGCTTCAGCCGAATTCAGCACATATTTTTTGAGACCATTTTAGTTTGGCGTCAGCTTTTGAATTATTTACACACAATTTCTCCAGAAACGGTCATATATAATAGATGGAGAAGTGGTGCAGAATTGTGTATGTGAGCATTCATACAAACTAGTTCATTTTCAATTTTACGGTGTGGGAAATACTGTATGTAATGTACCAAATGTTTCGCCCCAAAAAATCCATCCATCCATTTTCTACCGCTTGTCCCTGTCAAGGTAGCGAGGGATGCTGGAGTCTATCCCAGCTGCCCTCGGGTGGAAGACGTAGTTCACCCATTGACAAGTCACCACCAAATTGCAGGGCCAACACAGACAGACACTCACATTCACACATTAGGGCCAATTTAGTGTTGCCAATCACCTATCCCCAGGTGCATGTCAATATATGTACCCTTACTGGTTTTTTTGGTCTTTGCCCTGTGAATCTGTTCTGGGTGTATCCATGTTGTGACCTAAGCTGGGACAAGACTTCTTATCCCAGCTCATGTAGGATGCGCCCAAAATCAAGTTTGAACAGGACCTCTTGATATTTCTGTAGATATAAGCAACTAGTCAGACCAGTTTGACGGACAACATCTACTAGACATTTGCTGTTTGTCTTAGTAAGACATCATATTGCGTGCTTTTCATTGGTCAGAATAACTTGTGCAGGTACACCAGTTGAATCAGGATGGTTAAACCCACAATGCCCCAAACTTAGGACTACAAAAAGATCCCTTAGCGTTTACACAAATAGATATGGTCCTGCGGCTCTCACATTTTTCTCTTCCTACAGATGAGGAGCTCTACATTCAACAGGCTGCTGTTCTCATTGAAGACGCCATACAGGTAACAAATCAAATATTCTTCCTTTTTCCATTTTCAACATTTTATTAGGTAAACAAATACCAAATGGGAGCATTTGTATGCCGTACTACAATATACAGTACATCATTGTATCACACAGAACTTGTGTGTATGTGAATATGTATGTATTTATTTATATTAATATGTTTGTTTGTCATGTCAATTGCCTGCTTCCAGTATCGCTCCATTAACCACAGAGTTGATGCCAACTCACTGTGCCTGTATCGATGGTACTACTCCAGGATATTTCAGTGGTTAGTTCAAACTTTCTTTATTTTTCACTCTCATGAAATGTAATAATAATTGGGACTTTCATGACGGTTCTGTGAGTTCTATGAACATGTCGTTATTTCTTACTTTGTGCTATAAATCATATTTTGCCTCATAGGTTCTCCTTTGGTGCGCCCTCCCAATGCTATTTTTGGAATTCATTTGGCGGAAAACAGCAACCGAAAGCACTCTTGGCCCCTGAGCAGTGTAGTTATTTTGGCGTACGTTGTTACAGTGTGGGCTTATTGAAAGAAAACTACAAGATGGTGACGGATGTCCTAGCTATCTGTTGGTTTCCACACTCATGTGCTCCTGTTAAACTTTTAATCTGGTACTGTCCTGATCACGTGAATAATAATAAAGTTGACTCCAATTCCACATGGTTCGCACAGGACTCCCATGATCTGTGGGATTCCCAAAAAATATATACCAGTACAGTATAAATATTAGGCACAATATGTAATTATCATGTTAAATAAACGATATACAGTAGACAGATTTTTTTTATTTGCCTTATAGTTAATTTCCTGGTTCACTGCAAACCGTGTAGTCTTTATGTCCAAGCACTTTTCACGTTATACTAGAGCACGGAATGATCAGCTTCAGAAGCAGCATCAGAGATGTAACTTAGACACATCATTGCCTGTGCAAAAGAATAGCAGGAAACTAAAAGAGCAGATGCAAAGTTTACATATTCTCTTTAAATACTGATGGTTTCAAGGCTGTAGCTTTGCCACTGGAAGTTTCAGCTCCCTCCACATATTTTCTGTGGAAACTGGCCAGGCCACTGTAGGATCTGAATATGCTTATTTTTGAATTAGTTCTTTGTTGCCCATACAGAATGATGTGGGTCATTGTCATGCTGGAAGACCCATTTTCAGTGGTCGAGCTGAGGTTAAGAGTTTCTCACCTGACACTCAACAGGATGTACAGCCCTAGTGCCTTTACAAGAAGGGCCAAAGTGGTCTGCACCTATGAAGGAGACTCAGGTCCTTTGTTGTGTGTGTGGGTCTCTATTTGTGCACCTTTAATGACAATGTCTGTGGCTTCTGCTGTGTTCTCAGCAATCATGTGTATTATGTGGGGCCAGCATGGTCAGAGACAGAAATGGACTGAATTGAAAAGCTAACTTACCCTTTGTCGGAGTTTTAAAAGGATGACAAGGAGGTGGACTGTAAACACAAACCCAAAATGTTGCCATGATGTATGTTGTACCCTTAGCAGAGAAATTTCACAAAGCAGAACGTTTGTACCTCCATGTTTGACAGTACGGTACAGATGTTGTTGTTGAATACATATTCAACATTTCTCTGCAAACAAACCCTCAAATTTGCTGTCGTGGACCACATCATATTCTCCTTGTGGTCTTGTGTGACTCATTCAGGTGTTGATTGTCAAACCACATGCTGCACTTGTGTCTTCTTGTTGTGTGTGACAGACACGCCCTTCCATGTGTCTTCCTGATGTGTGTGAACGACACGCCTGTACATGTGTTTTCTTGGTTTGTGTAAAGGACAGGTGAAAAAATGCCAACTCTGCATTTATGTCTCTGATACACTAGTTCCGTGAATCTTTTTGTGAAAGAGGCTTTGTTGTCAATGTGTCGTTAACACGTAATGCATTTTAAGTGGTTGTTTATCCTAATAATATGTACATCCATGTGTCTATTTCTTTATTTGATGTCTACCGTCTCTACCCATGCAGGGGCTTTGGCCTGACAATTGCGGTGGTGCTGTTGCTGGCGTTTGTGGAGCGTCCGTCTTCTCTTTCTGTTACCTCCGACTCTCGATACCGCCTGCCATCCTGGGAGCCTCCTTGCGGCTTCACAGAGAGCATCGAGATTGTCTGTTTAATCATCTTTATTCTTGATCTTGCTGTTAAGGTACATCAAACCAAAGACAACATGTGCTTACTAAATGATATTGACAAAAAATAACAAAGACTCTTATTCTGGTTCGTCTGCAGAGCTACTTAATTGGCTGGGAAGAATTCAGGAAGAATAAATGGCTGATTAGCTACACTGTAGTCATTTCAGTCTCCATCATAGATTGGGTCTTGTCTATCAGCATGGCATGTGATGAGGTGAGAATTGCACTATCATTCTTTTGAAATACGCCTAAATTAACTGAGCAGATTTTGTATTGCCATTCTGTTGGGTTTAACATTCGGCTTGATGTATTCCACAATTTCTTATTTTCTGCTTCTAATTTGTTATGAAAGGTAAATAATTTTTTCCACAGGCTTTTCCCTTTTTTTAAGGACTGAAAGTTGTCACAGATATATCTCAATCCATCGATCCTTTTTCTATACCTGGTATCCTTATTAGGGTCCCTGGTAAGCTGGAGTCTACTCTAACTGGTTGCAGGCGAGACACTGGAATCTAAACTCAAATTTGGTCTGACACTAGGGCTGCACGATTTAGAGAGAAAAAACTACCTATGATTACAATTACGATTAGATTTGTGATTTAAAATTTTTTTTTTTTTACATGTAAATGCATAAAACTGCGAAAATCAGGCACGCGAAATGTCTGCAAAAAGGCAGAAATCTGTGTTTAAAAAAAAATAGATTTTTGCGTCAAAATATCACTTCAGCGTTTTTTTTTTAGGAAATATAAAACAAATAGGATCTAAACAAAATGTTTACTCGGGACTACCCGCGGGCATCAGTCGCAACATACTCGCTGTACCTCTTGCCTAAACGCCGCACTGAATTGGGGGGAGACTCTCAGGAGCGTTGAAACAGGCTCGCTAGTTAGCATAGTTAGCATCATCTAGCCATCTTACAAGTTGTCGCCTGCGTTTACTCTTCGAGCCACAACAATGACGGCTTTCAACTTTGCTGCTAATCATATTTGGATTAATACAATCCGAACACTGTTAGTTCCGAACCAGTTGTAGTTATAAACCATTTATTAGTAGCCAACGAGAAGGTATATTTTTGACGTGACGAATGTAAACAGAGATCACAACACCGGAAGTATATTATCCATGGGTGCGTGGCTACAGGAACAAGTTGCAAAATAAAAAACGTTCTCTGAGTTCTTTGCATAGAATTTATATATTACTTTTTCAATGATAACAATTTTTGTTAATTAACTACAAACAAATATGTAGTACATTAAATGGGACATGTACGTGTCAAAAAGACAGCCAAAAGAGGTTGGTAGATGAGAATAAATCTGAAGGTAAAATGTAGAAATGCACCCGATTGCAGGAAATGTAGTCTAGATTTGCTAATTTTTCTTTCTGGGTTTGCGTGGCAGCACTTTGTGCAGATAGAAATGTTCCCTTTTTTTTCATCAGTTTTCCTCTTTTTTTCTCAAAGAGTGCTCACATGCCTTGGAAATAACGAGTGAAGGAATATGTGTTACTTTTGGACTGTCAATCAACATATTCTTGTATCAAGGTGCCACATATTACAACAATATGCAATTATATACTTTGAAAAAAATATTTGGCTTATGCAGACCAACTCAGAGCTGTTGTCTGTAATTGATCAAAACTATGCAGTATATATAATGTAATGTAATCATATTATAAAACAATGCAAGTAACCATTTAAAAGGATATGAACTTTTAATCTCTCAGTACTTGAGAATTGTTAACCATTGTACTGTAATGGGAAGATAAATAACTTTGTTATCCTAAATAAATAAACAAAAAAATTAAATGGACTAATTTCTGTAAGCAAAAATGGAACTCAAATAAATGTTGAACATCTTAAAATGCATTTTTTTCCCAGTTGGAAAAACTAGGTCGAATGATGTCTTTTTTGTTTGTCGCCATCACTTGATCAGAGCATTCTCTCTCGTTCGTCCGTGTTGATGGCCTCATATTGCCCATCCGATTTTAAGATGAAATATTACCACAGAGAGACATTTGTCTTTGTAATCATCTTTTTTCCACATAATTTTTGTTACTTTTTACTGGAAAGTTGCGAGTCTCTCTGCCTGCGGCTGAGTCGCTTTCCGACGACCGAAACAAAAATTGTGAATGATTGAAATGAGGGCTCACTGTGTTCAGTTAATTTTACTGTTAAATAAACGCGCTCAGGTGATGAGAGCGATGCACAAACCATCTTTCTTCCTATTTGAAGCGAGCGACGAAGAAACCAGAGGCTCAACAATTCTGATTAGCGAACATGTTGCCGGTGACAACGGAGAAAAAAAACGAAAAAACCTTTTGCGGTTACAAAAACGCACTAATTAAAACCTCAATGTCAATCCGATGTCGATTAATCGTGCAGCTCTATCTGACAGTCATATGTTTCTCAATTAAAATGTCTCTGGGCATTTGTAATCTTTTCATCTGTGGTAAAATAACAAAATATTTGTCAGTGCAAGCCGAATTTAAACATTGTTGTGTTTACAGGTCTAAAAAGAGAGAGTTTTGAGTTCTTCTCATGATTTAAAGTTTACGCACAGAGAAAAGTACGATTTGAAGTTGTGTTGCAGATTCGTCATTGTGTTTTGTTGTGCTGTAGCTGAAAGGTGTGACATTGTTATGCCTGGCAGCGGAGAGGGAAGCAAGGCAAGGAAAATCAGTTTTATTTATAGAGCACAATTCGTAAACAAGGCAATTAAAAGTGCTTTAAAATTAAAAGAAAGGAAAAATAATTAAAATCAGAAAATCCATCCGATCCATCCATTATGATCAAAACAATTATTAATTAAATACTTAAAGTTGTCATTCGCACAATTAAATCGTTTTCAGGCTGGATTTTTTTCCAACGTTAAGGCCTGTCTCACATCTTTAGGAAGACTATTCCAGATTTTATAAGCTTAAAATTGAAATGCAGTTTCACCAGGTTTGGTCATGACTCTGGGCACCAGCAGGAGACCACTCCCTGAGATTCTCAGAGCCCGAGATGGTTAATGTGGCTCTAACATGTCAGAGATGTACTTTTGCACAAAACCATGAAAAGACTCGCACACAAGGAGAGCTGTTTTAAAGTCTATACTCTGAGCAACAGGAAGCCAGTGCAGTCACCTAAGCACTGGATTAATAGTCGTATTTCTTGGTTCTAGTCAGGATGTACTGCAGCTGCTTTACAGCTCGTTTAGAGAGCCCAGTGAGAAGGCCATTGCAATAGTCTTAACCTGCTGGAGACAAAGTCATGGATTAGTCTGTCTGAGTCAGATTTAGACATTATTCCTCTGATTTTGGTGGTAAAAAGCTGCTGGTGTTATTTACCTAATGTGGTGGTTAAAGTTCAAGTCTGAGTCCATTACTACCCCTAGATTTCTAACCCGATTATTAGGTTTCAATGAGAGGGTCTCAAGGTGACTAATAATAGTTTCTCTTTGCTTCTGTGGGCCAAACACAATGATTTAAGTTTTGTCTGAGTTTAGCTGAAGAAAACTGTTTGTCATCCATACACTGATCAGTTCGATGCAGTGACAAAGTGAATCTGTGAGACGTAGATCTGAGTGTCATCTGCATAGTTGTGATAAGAAACATCAATGCTGCGTTTTAGCTGACCTAGTGGCAGCATTTACAAGTTGAACTATAGGGGTCCCAAAATCGAGCCCTGGGGAACCACACAGGTCCAGCACAACCAAGACTGAGATTTTTCCTGCATCTGTGTTTAGGCGAATATCATTTGTCACTTTGATCACCGCTGTTTCAGTGCTGTAGTGGGGCCTAAAGCCTGATTGAAAAATATAAAACACGTTGTTACAGAAGTCCCTAAACTGTTTTCCAAAAATTGCAGGTTTGATATGGGCCGAGAGTTTGTCAGTACTGTGGCATCAAGACTACACTTCCTAAGGAGGAGCTTAGTGACAACAGTTTTTAGGGCCTTTGGAAATGTTCCAGTCTGAAGTGAGATGTTAACTAGATGAGCGCATTGTGGTAAACTGCTCAGCACAGACTTTAGTAATCTAGTGGGTTACTCATTTAGGCATGATATTGATGGACTCAGAGTGTGGATGATTTCTTCAACTGTTTTTTCAGTGACAGTAGTGAAACGTGCCAGCTCTAGATGACTAGCTGGCTGTAGAGTATCTATTTCTTGTTTTACATTTTAATGCCTTAAACTTTATCATGAAATAATATTGCACTCATTGCCCTTTGATGTGGTAAGGAGTTCTACGGGAAGCATACTTGCCAACCCTACGGATTTTCCCGGGAGACTCCCAAATTTCAGTGCCCCTCCCGAAAATCTCCCGGGGCAACCATTCTCCCGAATTTCTCCCGATTTCCACCCGGACAACAGTATTGGGGGCGTGCCTTAAAGGCACTGCCTTTAGCGTCCTCTACAACCTGTCGTCACGTCTGCATTTCCTCCATACAAACAGCATGCCGGCCCAGTCACATATTATATGCGGCTTTTACACAGACACAAGTGAATGCAATTCATACTTGATCAATAGCCATACAGGTCACACTGAGGGTGGCCGTATAAACAACATTAACAGTGTTACAAATATGCGCCACACTGTGAACCCACACCAAACAAGAATGACAAACACATTTTGAGAGAACATCCGCACCGTAACACAACATAAACACAACAGAACAAATACCCAGAACCCCTTGCAGCACTAACTCTTCTGGGACGCTACAATATACACCCCCCGCTACCACCAAACCCCGCCCCCCCAACCCCGCCCACCTCAACCCATTGTAAATATATATTGTAAACATTTGTTTGTTGATTTTTTTAGCACATATCTTTGGCATTAGTTGTCGAACATACACCAAGTGCTGTTTTTCCCCCCCAACAAGTAAAAAAAAAAAAAAAAGATAAATAAAATAAAAAACTATAGACTGATGTCAACATAAAAACACAGACAGCACACTTGCTCATATTGCAAACGCGCATGGCATGACGTGCTCAAATATCATCGACAATACAACAATACATGAAAGCTGACTGTTGCAACGCATCAGATATTTGCGAGCATACATCATCAAACAACTCTTCCCTCAATTCGGGATGTAGAGGATCCAGTTCAATCCTGTAGCCAATGAACACAGACGAATTGTTAAAATGTTTTGTCCAATAGCTGTTTAGGTATGAGCAGAGCCAAAACATAAGTTAGCTGGAGCCTGTTTACACAGATCACATAACACAGATATGCCATCATACATCTTCGCTAATCGAATCTTGGTATATAAAGTACGATGTATTAGCTTGCATTGAATAAGGCTGTGTCTGGCACAAATGGAAGACTTATGAACTTGACTCAAGATCTCTGTCCAGCTACCCTCAGACAGACTCATACCCAAATCCCCCTCCCAAAGTGACTTCATTGAAGTCAAAGACTCAGGGCGCAAAATAAAAATGTCCTTATAGATATGTGTAATTGAGCCTTTTAAAGTCGGAAGCGGTGTCAAAGATGCATTTAAAATTGTGTCAATCGGTAAGTAGGGGAACATAGTGAAATTGTTGCGAACAAAACTCCGGATCTGTTGATACCTAAAGAAATGTTGTTTAGGTAGTGAAAATGTATTACATAGTTGCTGAAAAGAGGCAAAAGTGTTGTCAATGAATACATCTTTAATTTTGTTGATCCACAGAGTTGATCATTTTAAAAAGGCACTATTTATAAGAGAGGGAGGGAAAGCATGATTATCAGTGACAAGTGCAAGACTAGAAATAGTAAACCAAAATAGCGCTAAACTGAACCCAAATCCCAAATGAGGCTTTTCAATTATTTTTTTCGTGAAAGAAAAAGTAGATTGATTGATTGATTGAAACTTTTATTAGTAGATTGCTAAGGAAGAGAATACATTGTATGAAACAGTACAGTTAACACAGTACAGTACTTATTCCGTACAATTGACCACTAAATGGTAACACCCGAATACGTTTTTCAACTTGTTTAAGTCGGGGTCCACGTTAATCAATTCATGGTAAGATGGGAGAGTGAGCCAGAGCTCTAAGAGAAACCAGTTTAATTTAGTTTGCCTCCATAACCAACCACAGCGGGGAGGATCAAATGATTCGTATTGCAGCCAATATTTAATAATTCTATTGTTAGTGGCCCAGTAATAAAATCTAAAGTTTGGTAGTGGTAATCCTCCAAATGATTTGGTTCTTTGCAAATACTGTTTACGTAACCTGTTCTTAGTTCAAATGAAGTCTCAAATCTAATTCACGGAAGAAGGACTCAGGGAGAAAAAGTATTGGAACAGATAGGAAAATCGTGGAAGTATATTCATTTGAATAGAGTTGACACAAGCCACCGTAGATAAATTAAGTAAAGACCAGTTTTCTAAGACTCCCTTGATTCTGAACAACAGTGGAGAAAAGTTGGCTTTATAAAGCTCTGTAAGCGTTTGCGTAACCTAGACACCCAAGTAGGGCTGGGCGATATATCGAAATACTCGATATATCGCGGGTTTGTTGTGCGATATAGAAAATGACAATATCGTGATATTCGAGTATACGTTCTCACGCAGTTACTTTTAGCTGCGGGGCAGTAAAATGCATGCGTTTCTCACTCTATTCTGTCTCTCATTCTCACAGAGAAGCGCACCTTCTTACATACGTCACATACTGTCACGTGAGCAACGTCACACGCTCCCAGACAGGTAGCGACATGGTAACGTTAGCTGTGATGCTAACAGCTAACGGTGTGGTTTGAGTGGTAATACAAGAGAAAGAAGGTGCGAATCTGGTAACAAATGGAGGAATAATTAATTCCCAAGAAAAACAGCACGGGGTCCATCGTCTGACGGTGGTTTGGCTTCAAGCGGGAATATGTCTTTACATGTCAACATCTCCGTTCGGTGCCACACCGACTAAATGCCGAAGCAACTATTTCCACATCAACACCGTAGGACATATACTATTTGATATGCAGCTCATCTTTATGTGACACTTAATTGAAATATCTTGTGTGTCATCATGCACAAAAGTGCACTTATAGCTTGTTTTAAAATGTCTCTGACAATCTTGCACTTTCTGTTTTGGAAATGATATGAATGTTTGTGCCACTGCTTAATAACTGTTTAATAAATACAGTTTTGCTAAATTGACTTAGTTGTGATTTCCCTCTATGCATGAAAGTTTAAAATGAGCATATATTAATGCAGTATGAACAAGAATGTTTTAATGTAGACACATAGAATCATCATACTGCTGTGATTATATGTATCAAGTGTTCATTCAAGGCTAAGGCAAAATATCGAGATATATATCGTGTATTGCGATATGGCCTAAAAATATCGAGATATTAAAAAAAGGCCATATCGCCCAGCTTTACACCCAAGTATGTGAAAATTTGCAAGGCCATTTTGAAGGGAAAATTGTGCAGAAGATATTTCTTAGCAGCAGAGTTTATAGGAAATATTTCACTTTTACCCAAATTCAATTTGTAACCAGACACGTGATCAAAAGCTTGAAGAGTGCTCAGGGCAGCTGGGACTGATGCGGAGAGGTTCGAGATATATAAGAGGAGGTCATCTGGGTAGAGAAAGACTTTCACCTGCACATTGTGCCCACATATACCTGTAATAAGCGGATTGGCGCGAACGCAATTGACAAAAGCTCAATGTCAAGCGCAAAAAGCTGAAGGACAGCCCTGCCGCGTAAACGATAGAGGCAAAAGTATTGGGATTTAATTTTATTTGTCCTGACCGAGGCCAATGGGGGTGAAAAGAGAAGCTTAACCCACGAAATAAAACTATTACAGAAGCCAAATCTCTCCAGGACATATAATAGAAAACTGCACCCTGTCAAAATCTTTTTCTGCATCCCTTGATATTACTGCCTCTTGGGTGTTGGAAGCAGACACATTGTACAATACATTGAAAAGACGTCAAAGGTTAGAAAAGGAGTGCCTATTTCGATAAACCCTGTTTGATCTGCATTAATAATTGAAGGAAGAATAGTGTCAAGGCGTAAAGCGAGCAGTTTGGAAAATCATTTACTATTCCCATTCAACAGGCTAATAGAATGATACGAAGTGCACAAAGAGGGATCTTTGGCATTTTTCAAGAGAAGATAAATTGATGCTTATTTAAGCGTTTGTGAGATTTAAATGATTTGTCAGATTTAAATGATTTAAAAGATTTAAATGGCAGATTTAAATGATTCATTGTACATGAATCATCCACAGGGACTGGATACTGGGACCAAAATTGTTACAAAGGACTTGAATGGGAACTGCACTTTTTTTTTCGAATTTTGCCTTTCGTTCACAATCCTTATGAGGGACAAAAAGTTTTTTTTTTCATTCTAACATTTAACAATCGGCTCGTTCTATGGCTAGCAATGCAGCTAATAAGAGCAATCCATTCTACCTCTCAACTACTTTAAAAATGCATTCAAATACCGCCAACAATACTTCATTTACGTTCCGTAAGCTGTATAACCAAACTGTAGTGACATTGTTATTGTAGGAGCGAATACTGAGGAACTTTTTTTTCTAGCGTACTAACACATAGGCGTTTTATGGTATTAGTTGTAAGCTAGCTACAGCGAGAGATAAGATAGCTTCTTTGTCAGCACCCGAATCAATACAATTTGATAGGACACCAATCTGTACTGACTGAAAAACATGAACAATATTAGAGTATCTGTAAAGTATTAGCCCACATTTCACGTTTTGTTCGTACACAGCTAGTTTTGACAGCATATGCACTGTAGTTATGATAGCAGGCATGAAGTGCTGTGTGTATCATGATCACTAATAAAGTGACTGTCACTGGATGGGCAGTCGTGCGTTTGGTCCAGCTGGCTGGGGAAGTTTTTTTTTTAGTTGACTTTGAGTCACCGCACCATTTATGTTGAAATAGCTTGGATCCAAGTTCCACATTTACAGCGTCAAAGTCACGCCGACCTCACACTCTCGGCTTCTGTCTGCGCCAACGTTATACAAACGGAAATAAATGCGCCAAGGAAACCAGTTTCGGTAATGCATAAAATGACCAAAATATGCTAAATATTGTACATGTTATGTATTGTTATGAACGTGTCTGTTACTACATTAGATATATACTTGCTGTGTGTATACAAAACATTGATGAAGGCATTGGAATTTATTTTAGAGGGCTTTGAAGGCTACAACGGTGACTCCCATTAGCCGCATCTTCCCAGCGTTTTTTTACCATCTTTAAAATCCCAAAAAGACATGTGTGTTCTTGTTCTTCATAATAAATGGGTTATACTTGTATAGCGCTTTTCTACCTTCAAGGTACTCAAAGCGTTTTGACAGTATTTCCACATTCACCCATTCACACACACATTCACACACTGATGGCGGGAGCTGCCATGCAAGGCGCTAACCAGCAGCCATCAGGAGCAAGGGGTGAAGTGTCTTGCCCAAGGACACAACGGACGTGACTAGGATGGTAGAAGGTGGGGATTGAACCCCAGTAACCAGCAACCCTCCGATTGCTGGCACGGCCACTCTACCAACTTCGCCACGCCGTCCCCATGATTGTGAATGATAGGCAAAATTCCCCAAAAAGTGCAGTTCCCCTTTAAGTTAGTACTATTTGCTGAAGAAATGACTGTGTTTTATTCAGGAGAGAACACACAGAAGCTAATGCAAATGATAATAGAAGAAATTAAACAAATTTAAGAGATGGTTTGACAAAGAAATACTATATTTGACTCATAGTAAAAGTAAAGTAATGCAACAGTAACAGTAGAAGTCAAACATAAATACAAATAAACAGAGTACACATTGACAGAGTAAAAGAAACCAGATATATTTGGGATTAATAATAAAAGATAAAATTAAATGAAAATTTCATACAATAAATATACAACATATGGTGGCAATACATTTGTAAATAATGAATAAAGAGAAATATGTACCGGTACTGGACAAAAAAACACTCCATATTCTCTACTGCTCCCTTGTGTTACAATATCTGAATTATTCTATAGAAATATGGGTAAATGATTACAAAAGTACACTTCATTCACTAACCGTTTTACAAAAAACTTCAGTTAGAATAATACATAACATTGGATTTGGAGAACACTCAAACTCTTTATTTATTAAATCCAAAATACTGGCATTCAATGATTTGGTGCATTTGCAAACAGCTAGAATTATGTACAAAACAAACTATAACCTGCTACCCAAAAATGTACAACAATTCTTCTCAACAAGAAAGTAGAAATATGACCTTAGAGAAAACTCTAACTTAAAACATTTGTATGCACGTACAGCACTTAAGACCTTTAGCGAATTAGTATGTGGAAATAAATCATGGATTAAGCTAGAGCTGAAACGATTCCTCGAGTAATTCAATTACAAAATATAATCGAATAATAATTGCTGCCTCGAGGCGTCGTAAATTTATTTTATTTTAAACATTTTTACAGAATTTTGCCTCGTTTAGTAGTCAAAGCTCAAGTTTCACCCTCTTGTCCACACGCAGATGCATACTTTTGTCTTTAAAAACCCAGACTTTTACAAACACTGTCCAAAGTGTAGAGATCCAAAACTCTCCACTCAGCGTATGTGTGTACATGACCTGACTCTCGCCAGATCCTTGTAGTTCGCTGAGCTCCACACAAGGATCTGGGACTTCTCAATAGGAGATGTATTTCAGAAGGCGGGGCCTTGTAAAGAAATCATTGTATGTGATTGGATAAACCACTTGTCCGTTATCTCGAATGACGTGCTACTTCAACCACTCACATCGAAATCAACTTGTGACGTTGATGAGAGTGACGCTGGGAAATCCAAAACAGAACAGCCGTTCCAACGCATATTGGATAACGCATCGTTATCCAATATGCGTTATCCAACCGCATATTGGATAACGGTTATCCAATATGCCGTTACCCGGCATATTGGATAACGACAAAGCGAAAAGTTAGAGAACTTTTACTGAAACAATGCAGCAATGTCAGTCGACGATCGATCTCGCAAAACAGTTGCAATAGCAGAATCAATGTCAGCACACAACTCCTCGCTGCGTGCCGCCATTGTTGTTTGAATCAAACAGTCGCTTCGGCGCTACGTCACATATATGAAATCCTGCCCGGCGATCCTGATTGGTTCATTATTTTTTGCTATCTTGAAGGAGTTTCCAATGCCCTCGAGCCCAGATCCTTGTGTGGAACTCAGCAAACTACAAGAATCTGGCGAGAGTCAGATTACTGTGTACACACCACAAACGGAGACTTGTGATGACGTCACGGTTGTACGCTGTCATTTCCAAACTCAACAACACTGCCTTGCTGGCTTTAAACACGTTATACGATGACTTACTGTATTTTTGAACGTAAACATGCTGCTCTTTTCACTCAACATTAATAAAAAGACACATCAAAATGGGCTTTGCGACACTCCCGCCGGCGCTAATGACAGTCAGCTGTTTTGGATACGATCACTGTCAAACCTCCGCCTGATGGGACAACTTTGACAAGCAAGACTTTTTGCTATGTGTCATAAGAAAGATGCAACATTAGCTAATGTTTTTAGTCCTTGTTTAACGACAAATCCTGAAGTTAACTTACGTGTCTTGCTTCCATGAGCCGGGCGCGACCGTGTTCACGCGTAAAAAACGACCAAGCAACTAAAAAAAACAACATCGCGTCCTCCTTGTAGTGTGTACTGATGTTAAAGACAATATACACTTCATTACACATGTACTATATCACTATATCCATAATAAAATGCTTTATAATTCCATGAGAGTTTTGCAGCGGCACACGCATGTCCGTGTGCTTTATATAGATACTTAAACATGCAAAATGTTATCCTTGGCTCATTAGTGCGTGCTGATTTTAGAAATAATGTACACTTCACTGCACATGTAATACTTAACCATGTTGCTAAACATGTTATAATTTTACAAGTGTTGGGTTTCAGCAGCACAGGCGTGCATTCGCTCTTTAATAATGTTCCCAGGATTTTGTGTACGTGCAGGCTTGTTTTAAAGATAATGTACATGTCATTGTACATCTAAAGTCGATCAAAATAAACATAATAGGAGGATATTGTCAGATATTGATGCTTTTTTCAGGCTTCTGATTGGACAAAATGTGCATGACAGCAGGTGTATGTTTGTGTGTAGACATAGACCGTTTTGAAACTACACTTGTGTGGATGGAGATTTTTTTAACCCCAAAATATGTGTTTTTGAAACTCTCCGTGTTTGTGTGGACATGGCCTTAAAGGCACTACCAAATCCACTTTGTATGTTTGATATAATGAAAACTGTTCTTATTGTTTTATTTTTTGTAATAACAATGTAGTTTTATTTTAACTTTCTCAGGGAATATTAATTTTGAACTAATTTTATATATATATATATATATATATATATATGTGTGTGTTTTCATCTCAAACATGTTATGATGTCAAAATTAACATTGATTACTATTTTGCATGCAAAGAATGCAATGAACTATATTGCATTCTTAAAATTTAAAACTGTTGTCATTATTAAGTGGTTTGTCTCTTTATATTGTATATGTATTGTTGGCAGGTTGAAAACAGCTCATCGGATTTGCGTGGAGAAACCACCATTTAAACGGCACCGTATAATAATCGTCAAAAACGCACGAGAGACAAGAACTTCGTTTATGCGGTCACACCACACAGGACATAGGGCTGTGAGCGCACCTGTTTTTATTAGCAAACACAAATTGGCACAATCAACCACGGATGCATTTCAGCTGTGCGTGTCAGCCTTCAATAATGAAAACAGGCGTTTAGGAAATAAAAGACAATTAGGCCAAACGCAATAATAAAATATTGCTCCGGCCCGGCTGCACCAAATAATAATATACCATTTAATAAAGTCAAAATACAAATAAGGCAACAAGAGAAGTATCCCAACTCAAAGTATTTACAAAATACAAAAGATCCTGATATTTTAAACTTTATTGAAAAGTTAGGTAATACCATTATGTGAATTAGAAATTATTAAACTTTTTATTCAGAACTTTATTTTTCATGAATATGCTATGCTTCTTCCTAGTCCTTTTCAGACATGTTGTAATGCGAAACTGGAAATATTTGACGTATTACATTGTACCTAGGGATGTCCGATTATATTATATAAAATGTATGACTTTTAAAAACGCAGCTGTGTACACGGACGGAGAGTGTAATACAGAGCGCCAATAATCCTTAAAGGCACTGCATTTGCGTGCCGGCCCAGTCACATAACATAAAAGGCTTTTGACACACAGAAGTGAATGCAAGCACTCTTGTTCAACAGCCATACAGGTCACACTGAGGGTGGCCGTATAAACAACTTTAACACTGTTACAAATATGCGCCACACTGTGAACCCACACCAAACAAGAATGACAAACACATTTTGGGAGAACATCTGCACCGTAACACAACATAAACTCAACAGAACAAATACCCAGAACCCCTTGCAGGACTAACTCTTCCGGAACGCTACATTATACACCCCCCAGCCCCCGCCAACCCCAGTACTTAACCCTGCATTCGTGTCGACCGCGAACGTCTATTTAGTGCTGCCGCCCATATCATCGACAAGAACAGAAATCGCATACATTGTGACAATGCTGAGATGCTTGTTTTCATTCAGAAAAATCTACCTCTCACACGTGATGACAAGAAGAAAAATAATTAGCCCACTCTTTGAGCTTCATCTGTTGCACAAATAGACTAATAGTCTGGACTGAGTGAAACTGTTTTATTTATGTTCTGTGCCTTTTTTCCCCATGTACTTTAAAGGATGGCTGTGTTTTCTACTAGTCTAGAATGAAGCAGTTTTTTTAATTTTTGTGCCTTTCTTGTTTTTATTTGCACATTTTTGTTACTCATATGAATACGTTAAGAACAGGGCAGATTGAGCCCAGTTTATAGTATACTCTGGACTGAAGCTATGTGCCTTCATTGTTTTTGTAGATGTCGTTTTGAGGCATGTTAAAAAAAAAAAAAAAAATGCACTTTGTGAAAGTCAAAGTACAGTGTTTCCCATAGTTGTGGTGGGTGTCAGGATTATTTCAGGGAGAACATGTCCCAAATTCCAAGCTGCTGTTTTGAGGCATGTTAAAAAAAATAATGCACTTTGTGACTTCAATAATAAATATGGCAGTGCCATGTTGGCACTTTTTTCCATAACTTGAGTTGAAGTTGTTCTCTTATTTTGGAAAACCTTGTTACATTGTTTAATGCATCCAGCGGGGCATCACAACAAAATTAGGCATAATAATGTGTTAATTCCACAACTGTATATATCGGTATCGGTTGATATCGGTATCGGTAATTAAGAGTTGGACAATATCGAAATATCGGATATCGGCAAAAAAGCCGTTATTGGACATCTCTAATTGTACCTTTATGCATGTTATGCACATAAACTTACACTATAAACCATAAACCATGAGCTGCTGTAATTCATTTTCACAACAAAGTAACGCGTTGTAGTGTTTGACTGTTTTTAGGCTACGCAGAGTGTTGTATTCACAGTTTTTGCTTTGGTAGGGATTTTATGAAGGCCGGCAAATGTTTTCTGTTATTGTTTGTCACACCCATACTTTATTGACATTTTAATTGTTTTTTTTCAAATCCTTTTTGCTGATGTGTAAAGGCAAACTTGTGTTAAAAACTCTCTCTTTTAACAAATTGTATTTAAAACATGACATTTTCTTCTCGCCAATTATTAGAAACTAAGAGTGCGACGACTTATTCGACCATTCTACCTCTTGCAAAATTCCTCCCTGATGAAAAAGACACTGAAGTGCATCAAGAGGACTCTGCCAGAGATTGCCAGGTGCGTATTTTCCTCATATTAAATGGCTCTGACTGAAATTAATAAACAAATACATAACAATTGAGGGTCTGAGTGGACAACTAGAATTATTTTGAGCTATGACACATGTTTTGTAAATGTCTTCCAAGTTTAAAGGGTACCTATGATGATTTTCTCACTTATGTTACAAGATAGATAGATAGTACTTTATTGATTCCTTCAGGAGAGTTCCCTCAGGAAAATTAAAATTCCAGCAGCAGTGTACAGAATTGAGATCGAATGTAAAAAGTAAAAAGTAAATAATGGGGGTATAAATGGAAACAAAATAGAAAAATATTACAATAAGAATAAAAATAAAAAGCAACAATGAGAATACAAATATAACAGTAAAATAAGAATATAACAAGAAAAATTAGGCAGTAGTGACCATGTTATGAAAAAAATATTGCACTGTTATTGTTTTGCATCCCCTGTCATCCTAGTATACTAGTATCCCCCCTCCCCCCCAGAGAGGAGTTGTACAGTCTAATGGCGTGTGGGACAAAGGAGTTTTTTAGTCTATTAGTCTTGCACTTGGGATGAAACAGTCTAGCACTGAACAGCCAATGTTGGATACAATGTTGGATACTCAATGCCAAAGTGTCAAATCATATCATATGGTTCATGCTCGACATGGGAAGGTATGAGATTCTGAAGGTAGGATTGCATAAATCGACAATTGCTTGTATTCCGACGCGTGACTTCTTATCGGAAGTGAAAACCAGTGGTCGTTGACCAAGCCAAAATGGCTGTTAAACAGCAAGCAGCGCACAAACTATCTGTGGAACAAAAGAGCTTAAATCTTCCTGCAATGAGCAGATACGATATCGTTTTTGGTCGGGTAAGGTTACATTAAATAATTTAACTTCGCGTCTACTGCGATGTTTATTGCTGTTGCAGGCGCCGTTTACAAGTAGCATGTATTTCCCCGTCTTTGTCAAAATATAAAATATATAAATATGTGTCAACATGGTGTATGTGCTGAAAGCTTCATTTATGATTGCTGCCTTTGGTAAAAGCTTAACTCTTTTAGGTTTTTGTCACATTTGCTTTCGTTGGTGCTTTTCGAAACACTCGCAGTAAACATGTGTTTAAGAAATACAAATAATATGAATATAATACTTGAATGCCCATCCATCCATCCATCCATTTTCTACCGCTTGTCCTTTTCGGGGTCGCTGGAGCCTATCTCGGCTGCATTCGGGCGGTAGGCGGGGTACACCCTGGACAAGTCGCCACCTCATCGCAGGGCCAACACAGATAGACAGACAACATTCACACTCACATTCACACACTAGGGCCAATTAAGTGTGCCAATCAACCTATCCCCTGGAATGGGAAATAATAAACGTTAAAAGTATATCAAACAAACCTTTAAGGAAGTGATCACTGCAAACTCATGCATTCTTCAACTCTGCTCCCTTGAAATGGAGTGTGAGATGCATGCTTTTTTCATTGTTATTTTGTAAAATCTCGACTCTTCCGGCCTTTTTGATTACTTCTTGAGGAAGTCTGACGAAACATTTATCATTTTCGCGATTTGAACGATTTTTACAGCCAAAAATCTTCGAGAGCTAAATGGCGACTCGTCCCCTTTGAGAACAGAGCTAGCTTGACCACCACGCCTATTTAATCGACGGGACGTGAGCCGGACGTGACGTCAGTAAAATCCAAGCATTACCACCGTTTCAAGGTATCACAGTATCATGTTTTGGTATTATAATTACAGCTTTAAATTAGTTATTTTGAAATGTCTTAATTGAAAAAAAGAGAACAGCTTTTTTTAAACATACATAGAACATGGCTGTGTTTCCATTACCACTAGAAATGCGTCAAACCTAAATATCACAATAAGAAACTGGTAATGGAAAC